>NC_088331.1:20030000-20330000 GCF_036884655.1 Musa acuminata AAA Group
TGCTATAGTATATGCTTTCAAATCTGTGATGTTAGGATTGTTGAATCTCGTATTTTGATGATGAAACTACTTGATATATGTTTATGATTTAATCTGCGTTTTGAGTGACGCAGGATGCTTCGATCAGGATGAGACAATTAAAGCAGGAAAATCATGTTGTGCCGAAGGAACATGTCAGAAGATTGGACGTCGGGCCGGTGGATCGGTCGACGTATCGACAGAAGGCTTCGGGCCGTGGACTCGGGCATCGGGCCAAGAAGAGCGGGTATTGTGCCAAGGATATCGGAGTTGCGGAGTCGACTGGCCGATTGGGCAATAGGTTGCAGAAGAGGACGATGCGCCGAAGAATCGGACGAAGCGTCGAGGGACCAATGACATGTCGGACAACTTGGTTAATTGCTTAGGATTAATTGTCTCGATCGAAGTTTTGTTTTGTTGTGCAGGATTAACTACGATGAAAGTTAGACAAGCAGCAGGAGTTGCGCCGGAGTCAAGTTCATGATCACGTTGGGAGTTCGAGAGTTCGACGGAAGTTCGGACGGTCGTCGGAGGTTCTGCGAGAACAGATCCGAGAAGTCCAGAAGCTTGCCAAGCGAAGCTCGTCGGAACTTGCCAAGTGGATCTTCGCAAAGTCCAGGAGTTTGTCGGAAGTCCGCAGGAGCATCACCGAGGGTTCATCGGATGATCGACGGAAGTTCGCCGGAAACTCGCCGGAAGAAGCGATTGATGTACCGAAGCAAAGCTGCAGAAATTGTCTTAGATTTAATCGTAGTTAGCACGGTGATTAAGTTAGAAATGGGAGGTGATCCCATTAGCTTAATCCTGGGGCAATTGGGCCCCTGAAGAACTCAAGTTGGGTCGAATGGTTCAACCCATTCGAACCCAAGTAGCTGTGGGAGGTGCAACCGCCCAGGCAGGGAGGTAGCACCGCCCAGGCTAAGTCTCCCAGCGAGACTGGGCAGTGCAACCGCTCCAGCCAGGCGGTGCAACCGCCCAGGGCTTAGTCTCCAAGCGAGACTGGGCGGTGCAACCTCCTCTGTCAAGAGGTAGCACCGCCAGAGATCAAGTTCCGAGCTCTGCCAAGAGGTGCAACCACCGAGCTCGGTCTTCGAGCTCTGGCAGAGAGGTGCAACCTCTTTGGACAGGTGATGCATCGCCTGAGCTCGGTCTTCGAGCTCTGGCAGAAAGGTGCAACCACCCCTGACAGAGAGGTGCATCCGCCTGAGCTCAGTCTTCGAGCTCTGCCAAGCGGTGCAACCTCTCCAGTCAAGAGGTGCAACCGCCTGATCCCGGAATTCCGGGATTTGATGGTTTTGAGCTCGAATTTTGAATTGGGTTGGGGCCTATAAATACCCCACCCATTCAGCACTGAAAAGTAAGAACTTACCCGAAATCTTGATCTTTTCAGTGGTTCTTAGAGCTCAAAACTGCTAGTTTTCCTCCTCCTTCTGTTCTTCAAGTTTGAGTTGTAAAGAGAGGAGAGAAAACATCTGAAAGGGTTGTCTCCTAAGCCCGTCAAAAGGAGTGAATCTGTAAGAGGGTAGTTGGCCTTCGCCTATTGAAGGAAGGCCCCTAGTTGACGTCGGCAACCTCGTCGGTGGAGGAAGCCAAAAGTGGAGTAGGTCAAGGCTGACCGAACCACTCTAAATTTCTGGTTTGCGTTTATTTTTTAGCACTCTATCATTACTGCAAACCTCCTTCATTACTACTGCTCTCTGCGCTTTCACGAACAAGTTCTAAGTGCTGGTCTTCCGAATCAACATTCAGACGTAAATCGGCTTTCCTCGCACAATCATCAGATCTCAGTTCATGTTTACATCTTGATTTCAACTGCATACTGCCTTCTGCGAGTATACAAACGAGTTTCAAAGTTTAGACGTAAATCTGCGTCTAGACGTAAAACTGCGTTTGGACGTAAATCTGCGTTTAAACGTAAATCTGCGTTTAGACGTAAAACTGCGTTTAGACGTAAATCTGCGTTTAGACGTAAAACTGCGTTTAGACATAAATCTGAGTTTAGACGTAAATCTGAGTTTAGACGTAAATCTGCATTTAGACGTAAAACTGCGTTTAGACGTAAATCTGCACTTAGACGCAAAACTGCGCTTAGACGCAAACTGCGCTTAGACGCAATCTGCGCTTAGACGCAAACTGCGCTTTCATACAAACTGAGAATTAGCTTTTGCATCATAATAGTTTTTATTGAACAAACGCAGCTTTTGGTTTTTAATCGCTGTAAGATTTCCGCTGCACTAATTCACCCCCCCCCTCTTAGTGCTCTCGATCCTAACAATTGGTATCAGAGCAGGGTATTTCTCATTTCGGATTTACACCCGAGAGAAATGGCTCTTCAAGAAGGCTTTTCGGTCTTTCGTCCACCGTTATTTAACGGATTGGACTATACTTATTGGAAAACTCGAATGAGAGTTTTCTTGATTTTTCTAAATCTGGATTTATGGAATATCATTGAAAACAGCT
Source organism: Musa acuminata AAA Group (assembly GCF_036884655.1). Taxonomy (NCBI): domain Eukaryota; kingdom Viridiplantae; phylum Streptophyta; class Magnoliopsida; order Zingiberales; family Musaceae; genus Musa; species Musa acuminata. The sequence continues at coordinate 20,032,479 of NC_088331.1, forward strand.
TTCAACTTCCCTCTAAACCGACGAACGAATGGTCGGATTTGGAGAAGAAGTATTTCTCTTTAAACGCAAAGGCTATGAATGCCTTATTTTGCGCTTTGGACAAAAATGAGTTCAATCGGATTTCTACGTGCGAAACAGCTTTTGACATTTGGCGAACACTTGAAATCACGCACGAGGGAACTAGTAGTATCAAAGACTCGAAAGTTAACTTTTTATTGCATGATTTCGAGCTTTTTCGAATGCAACCAAGCGAGACTATAGGCGACATGTACACCCGTTTCACGGATGTCGTCAATAGTTTAAGAGCTCTTGGAAAATGTTTTTCGGACTTTGAACTCGTAAACAAGATTTTGCGTTCTCTTTCTAAGAAGTGGGATTCAAAAGTAACTGCAATACAAGAAGCTAAAAACCTAAACAACTTACCACTTGAAGAACTAATTGGTTCATTGATGACATATGAAATGGTGTACAATGCACATGATGAACATGTTGAACTCTGGACAAATGAATGCCACTTGAGCGATGACTCAAGTGATGAGGACAATGATGAACAAAACAACCTTCCAAAGAACAGGAAGGATTTGGGACATAGAACATTTGAAGACCACTCGAGCATAAGCTCAAGTGATGGTGAACTTAAACTACAAATGAAACGAAAATTAAAAAGCAAAAAGAATCAAACTACTTGCTTTAAACGCAAGAAGAAGAACAAAAATTGGGATGAATCGAGCTCCTCCGAAGAAGAGAAAGTCAACAAAAGTAAGGCGGCAAACTACGCCTTAACAGCCTACAATGATGAGGTAATCGAAATCCCCCTAATTTACTTCGAAATTACATGATGCTTTTCATGATGCATTTTTCTTTTTCTTTAAATTTTCTTGAAAATTATATTTTTAATAATTTAATAATGAAAATGCAAAAATATGATCATGCTTGTAATCTTGAAAATGATAATGAAAATTGCATGTCTTATGTTAATGCAAGATAGAAATCTAATGATTTTACACCTAGTGAGATTAATCTTATTTATGTGCTTGAGAAGCAAGAATGTATATTTTGATGATTTTCATATTGCTTTTCAATGACGATACATGGCTTTTGTCTAGAAGGCTTGATATTTTTCATTGTCTTTGTTTATTAAATATAATGTATGGTTTTGACATAAAAATAAAGATTTGAGCATGCTATTATAAAGTCAATCATAAATTAAAACTAAAGAAGTTTTAGGCATTTATAAGAATCATTCAAAATTATGTTCAATGAAACCTTGCTTAATGTTGCAATGAAAATATTAAAGTTATACTTGATGATTTCAGATTTGACAAATGCTACACTTTAAATATGAATCATTCTTCAATCAGATTAAATGCTTCAATCATTTTCTATCTCTAAGAGTTCTCGATTTTGGTGAAATACAAGTGATAAATTCATTTATGATATCTTGTAAATCACTTGAATTATGAATGAGTTTTTCTTTTTTATGATGTGTTAAAAGAATCACTTAAAAAGAAAATGTTTTTCCCATTTTATCGAGATTAATGATTTCATGATATTATGTGAATCTCGAAACTGATTTTGATGAAATAGTAATAACGTTATTCATGTTATGAATCTTAAAAATGATAATATGCTTCATGTGATAATATGAATACATGAAACACTTATGATATTCTGTGTATTCATAAAATATTTATCTCATCATCCAATAACTCTTCTTGATATTCCTTATGAGATGAAATGAAATAATGCATGAAATACAAATGAGGAGTTAATGATCATGCATAATAGGATGTAATGAATTCTAGATACCATCGTTTGAATATCTATGATCATGCTGCCAAAATGATATATCATGAATGCTTGAATATCATGTTTGATATGCTCATGATGAAGATTGATTTTTCAGTATCATGCATAAATTTTTTGAAATGTAATGTTAATGAATTTGTGCATTGAAACTATAATGATGCACAAATAAGAATGATTACTTACCTTTGTCATGATTTAGAAATTGATGTAAAGGGTTTTTCCCTTGTTGACAATGACAAAGGGGGAGATAGCTAGTTTGCACAAGTCAAGAAGATGCAAAAACTTGATTGCTAGCTTGCCTATCGTAAGTAGCAAAGATTGCTAACTTGCTTATTTCAAGAAGCAAAAGTTGTCTTCTTGAACATCACCATCTTGAATATCTCAAGAAGCAAGACTTGCAACTTGCACATTACAATAGGAAGCAATAATCATGAGCCTACGCAAGAAAGTTATCTTGCATTTGCTTTCGAAGTTTTTTGCTAGCTTGTATATTGTGAAACTTGTACATCGTAAAAATTGCTAGCTTGTTGGTCTAAAGAGAAGCAAAAAGTTGCTATCTCAAAAGAAGCAAATATGCTATCTTGCCTATCTCAAGAGGCAAAAATGCTAACTTGCGCATCTAGCAAAGTGAGCAAAATTTTCAAGAAGCAAGAGTTGCCTTCTTGAACATCTCTAATTTGCTAGCTTGCATGATATAGAACTTGCTATCTTGAACATTACCAAAAGTGCTATCTTATATGTTATAAAACTTGAATATCTAAAACTTGATAGCATGAATGTCCTAAGCATGATATAACACTTGCTAAATCTTCTAGCTCCAAGATTGCATGATGATAAAACTTGATACTATGTTTTTCATGCAATGAGTTGAATCAATATCACAAACACTTGATTGTGATACTTCTCCTTTTTGTTGATGACAAAGGGGGAGAAGTATGTTGATGAAAGTATATTGATGACATGACATGTGATGCATAAAGTTTATGCATATGTTCATGTTGACGTGTTGCAAGTATTCATGATGAATATTGCAATGACTTGAATTCAGTTTGAATTCAAGGTTCTATCAATATGGCATATTGATAGGGGGAGTTTGTTTAAACTCCGGGAGTTAAGTTTAACTCCGTCATCAAGTGGTTGTCATCATCAAAAAGGGGGAGATTGTTGAATCTCGTATTTTGATGATGAAACTACTTGATATATGTTTATGATTTAATCTGCGTTTTGAGTGACGCAGGATGCTTCGATCAGGATGAGACAATTAAAGCAGGAAAATCATGTTGTGCCGAAGGAACATGTCAGAAGATTGGACGTCGGGCCGGTGGATCGGTCGACATATCGACAGAAGGCTTCGGGCCGTGGACTCGGGCATCGGGCCAAGAAGAGCGGGTATTGTGCCAAGGATATCGGAGTTGCGGAGTCGACTGGCCGATTGGGCAATAGGCTGCAGAAGAGGACGATGCGCCGAAGAATCGGACGAAGCGTCGAGGGACCAATGACATGTCGGACAACTTGGTTAATTGCTTAGGATTAATTGTCTCGATCGAAGTTTTGTTTTGTTGTGCAGGATTAACTACGATGAAAGTTAGACAAGCAGCAGGAGTTGCGCCGGAGTCAAGTTCATGATCACGTTGGGAGTTCGAGAGTTCGACGGAAGTTCGGACGGTCGTCGGAGGTTCTGCGAGAACAGATCCGAGAAGTCCAGAAGCTTGCCAAGCGAAGCTCGTCGGAACTTGCCAAGTGGATCTTTGCAAAGTCCAGGAGTTTGCCGGAAGTCCGCAGGAGCATCACCGAGGGTTCATCGGATGATCGACGGAAGTTCGTCGGAAACTCGCCGGAAGAAGCGATTGATGTACCGAAGCAAAGCTGCAGAAATTGTCTTAGATTTAATCGTAGTTAGCACGGTGATTAAGTTAGAAATGGGAGGTGATCCCATTAGCTTAATCCTGGGGCAATTGGGCCCCTGAAGAACTCAAGTTGGGTCGAATGGTTCAACCCATTCGAACCCAAGTAGCTGTGGGAGGTGCAACCGCCCAGGCAGGGAGGTAGCACCGCCCAGGCTAAGTCTCCCAGCGAGACTGGGCGGTGCAACCGCTCCAGCCAGGCGGTGCAACCGCCTAGGGCTCAGTCTCCAAGCGAGACTGGGCGGTGCAACCTCCTCTGTCAAGAGGTAGCACCGCCAGAGCTCAAGTTCCGAGCTCTGCCAAGAGGTGCAACCACCGAGCTCGGTCTTCGAGCTCTGGCAGAGAGGTGCAACCTCTTTGGACAGGTGATGCATCGCCTGAGCTCGGTCTTCGAGCTCTGGCAGAAAGGTGCAACCACCCCTGACAGAGAGGTGCATCCGCCTGAGCTCAGTCTTCGAGCTCTGCCAGGCGGTGCAACCTCTCCAGTCAAGAGGTGCAACCGCCTGATCCCGGAATTCCGGGATTTGATGGTTTTGAGCTCGAATTTTGAATTGGGTTGGGGCCTATAAATACCCCACCCATTCAGCACTGAAAAGTAAGAACTTACCCGAAATCTTGATCTTTTCAGTGGTTCTTAGAGCTCAAAACTACTAGTTTTCCTCCTCCTTCTGTTCTTCAAGTTTGAGTTGTAAAGAGAGGAGAGAAAACATCTGAAAGGGTTGTCTCCTAAGCCCGTCAAAAGGAGTGAATCTGTAAGAGGGTAGTTGGCCTTCGCCTATTGAAGGAAGGCCCCTAGTTGACGTCGGCAACCTCGTCGGTGGAGGAAGCCAAAAGTGGAGTAGGTCAAGGCTGACCGAACCACTCTAAATTTCTGGTTTACGTTTATTTTTGAGCACTCTATCATTACTGCAAACCTCCTTCATTACTACTGCTCTCTGCGCTTTCACGAACAAGTTCTAAGTGCTGTTCTTCCGAATCAACATTCAGACGTAAATCGGCTTTCCTCGCACAATCATCAGATCTCAGTTCATGTTTACATCTTGATTTCAACTGCATATTTCCTTCTGCGAGTATACAAACGAGTTTCAAAGTTTAGACGTAAATCTGCGTCTAGACGTAAAACTGCGTTTGGACGTAAATCTGCGTTTAAACGTAAATCTACGTTTAGACGTAAAACTGCGTTTAGACGTAAATCTGCGTTTAGACGTAAAACTGCGTTTAGACGTAAATCTGAGTTTAGACGTAAATCTGAGTTTAGACGTAAATCTACGTTTAGACGTAAAACTGCGTTTAGACGTAAATCTGCACTTAGACGCAAAACTGCGCTTAGACCCAAACTGCGCTTAGACGCAATCTGCGCTTAGACGCAAACTGCGCTTTCATACAAACTGAGAATTAGCTTTTGCATCATAATAGTTTTTATTGAACGAACGCAGCTTTTGGTTTTTAATCGCTGTAAGATTTCCGCTGCACTAATTCACCCCCCCCCCTCTTAGTGCTCTCGATCCTAACAAGGATCTCTCTTATGTTGTCGGGTTAAAGGCATGTATAGGTTGAGAGAAGTGCTGGTCAAAAGGGTTGATGGATTGGTGGATGTAGGCTGCGGTTTAGGCTTAGTTTATGGCTGTTTTGGGTGCAGTTTGAGGGTGTGGTTTGGTAGAGTTTTAGGCCTGTGGATAAAAGTTTTGAATCTATGGTAGATGGCTGAAAAGGTTTGATAGAAATCTGTAGAAGTTGCTGCAAATATATGCTGTCTTGTAAGAGCAGAATTGTTGTCGAAGAAACAACGATTTCTCGATGAAATTTCCACCAAAAACTTGAGGGATTTGAGGAGAGAATTGACAGCAATATCTCAGTTTATATGACAGCAAGGATGTCCAATTTAATCAAGTAAATTTTGGCAGTAACCGCAAGAAAATTGGTCCAAGTTGCGATAGCAGAATTCTCGTCGAAAAATTTCAACGGTTTACGACGAAAATTTGCAGAAACACAAAATTGTTTTTAGAGATGAATTCCTTAATAGATCAATCTCAGATGGAAGCCAAGATGATCTATAAAGTGTATAAGAAATTTTATTAAAAAAAGATTACAAATAGATGGGTTAAGGCAACAATATGCGGCTGAAATTTTCTGCAGCACAGATTTTCAAGTGTAGTAGATTGGACGTAAAATATCAGTGGTTTATATTAAGAATTTTTTGAAAAAAATAAAGGGAAATCTACTGTTAGGAAGTGTCAAAGCTGTCATAAAAATTTTGTAGAGATTTGGATAGAAAAAACATAGTATCAAGATCAAACAAACAGTTCTATGCGGTTGAAATTTTACAGTTCAGATTTTCATGTATAGCAGATTAGACATAAAAGATCAATGGTTTATATTGAGAATTTTTTGACAAAACTAAAGGAAAATCTGCTATTAGGAAGTGTCAAAGATGTTATAAAAATTTCCTAGAGATTTGGATAGAAAAAACATAGTAGTAAGATCAAACAATCTGTCCTATGCGGTTGAAATTTTGTAATGTATCTTTCATCGTAGAGATGAAAACTTTGTGACGAAAAGTTTATGCAGCAATTTTGGAACAATTTTTTTTTTTTAGATTTTCAAATAAGGATAACTAAATTTCAGTAGCAGTAAGGTAGGAAACCAGAATCTATTGCAATTCACGGGGAGATCAAAAGATGATCTGCGGTGGTGGAGATGATGGCATAATTTGGTGACGATCTTTTAAGAAATTGTGGGAATTGCTTTGGGTGGCTATGGAGGGTTAATGGATGGCTGTGGAAGGGCAGCGAGATACCAAGAATGCTACTCTGATACTAGGTGTTAGAACCCTTGTAGATTCTAAACTTGGTGTTGATCTATTTAGGGGATCAGCCTCCTTGGAACTCTAAAGGGGTTCCTCCCTCCAAGTTGTTGCTCAAAGACTACAGAAAAGATTCATCTATTACGTATGAAAAGAAGAAAAATATTTGGCTATTTATAGAGCTTCTAAACCCTAACTCCTAATAGGACTCCTACTCAAGACTCCTACTTCTAACCAACTCCTAATAGGACTCCTACTCAAGACTCCTATTCCTTTACAACTCCTAATTCTTCTCTAAGAAACAACCTCCTAACCCTAGCCGGCCTCTTCACCTCTTTAATAGGGGTTAGCTTTGGTAGGTTTTGCATGAATGTCTCTCTCAATTAGGACTCTCCTAGCTAGAGTCCTAACACAACATTAAAGCGATAGATTCCATCAACTTCTCCACCTTTGTCATCACAATTTTGCATGAAGAATAGGAAAGAAGGTAAGGAGAGAATCCATTAGGAACTAAATTTTTGAAATGATTTGAATCAAGTCAAAAATAATAAATAAGTTTTCGTTAAAACATGCTTTCACTTTGACAAAGAGAAGGGATTAATGAAAAGGATCGAGATATCCATATGAAATCAAATCCCCATTCTTGCAAATAATTATCACACATGAAAATTCATCTTTCAAGGATTAAGATATCCATTAGAATTCATAAAATTCATCTTTCATGAGAAGAATAAGGAAAAATTCATGGGAGAGAAGTATCACGTGAAGGAGAAATTCATGAATAAAACTTCATAGTAAGAAGAGCATTACATCAAATCCATTCCTCATTAAAAATTCATAAGAGTGAAATCCATGAGAGATGCATTTGTCAATGACTTCTATGTATCAAACATCAAGATATTTAAATGCACAATCACTTTATGCATGATAAAATATTTTGGCATAGCCTTTCATCACTTTTTACATGAAATATCATTATTATTGCATTGTAGTATTTAAAAGTTCACAATATTAAGAATTCGATAATGCATCATTTGTATGATAAAGAGATCACAACATTATAAAATTTTCAGCACAGAGTTTTGACAATAAAGTAAGAATTATAACATCTAAGTAAGCATCTTATTCGTATCATAAGAGGAGAAGATTTGTACTCAAACATCATATAAAACTTATACGAGAAAATGCATATGGCTCATTGCACATACTATAAGATCATAATTTAAGTGAGTGATCCAAGGAATCAAGAAAGTCTAAAAATGAAATTTAACGAATTCATGCATTCAGACAAATTAGCATTCCTAATTCTCTTCTAATAAAATCAAATTGTTCTTCACTTAAAGGCTTTGTAAAAATATCGGCTAATTGATGTTTTGTATCAATAAAATCTAAGATCACATCATGATTATTAACATGATCTTGTATAAAGTGATGCGTAATATTAATATGTTTAGTTCTTGAGTGTTGAATGATATTTTTTGTTAAACATATTGCACTTGTGTTATCATATTTTATGGAAATATTTTTAAGATGAATCTTATAATCCTCTAAAGTGTTTTTCATCCACACAACTTGTACACAACATGCACTAGTTGCAATGTACTCAGCTTCGTTTGTAGATAGTACAACCGAGTTTTGTTTCTTGGAAGACCAAGAAACAAGTGCGTGTCCCAAAAATTGACATGTTTCATATGTGTTTTTTCTATCTAATCTACATCTAGCAAAATCCTCATCAGTATAAGTAATTAGTTCAAAGTTCTCGAATTTTGGATACCATAATCCTAGATTAGTGGTACCTTTAAGATATCTAAGAATTCTCTTAATTGCTTTAAGATGAGATATCTTAGGATTAGATTGAAACCTAGCACAAACTCCTACACTAAACATGATATCCAGTCTAGTTGCGGTGAGGTATAGTAAACTTTCTATCATACCCCTATAAGCTTTTTTATCAAAGTTTTCTCCACTTTCATCAATGTCTAACTTAGTGGAGGTACTCATGAGAGTATTGATAGCCTTTGAGCTATCCATATTAAACCTTTTTAGCAAATCTAAAGAATATTTTGTTTGACTAAGAAAAATACTATTACTTTGTTGTTTGATTTGTAAGCCTAAAAAGAAGATTAGTTCCCCGTTATGCTTATTTCAAACTCTAGACTCATGCTTTTGGTAAATGATTTACATAAGGATTCATTTGTAGAGCCAAAAATAATGTCATCAACATAAATTTGAACAATAAGAAAATTATTTTCTAAATTTTTGATAAACAATGTAGTATCGACCTTACCTTTAGAAAAATTATTTACAATAAGAAAAGAGCTAAGTCTCTCGTACCAAGCCCTTGGGGCTTGTTTTAAACCATAGAAAGCTTTAGTCAATTTAAACATATGATTAGAGATATTAACATTCTTAAATCTAGGAGGTTGTTCAGCATAAACATCTTCATAAATAAAGCCATTAAGAAAAACACTTTTAACATCCATTTGAAATAACTTAAAATTATTACTACTAGTATAGGCAAGGAGCATCCTTATGGCTTCTAATCGAGCCACAAGAGTGAAGGTCTCTTCATAATCAATACATTTTTCTTGGTTGAAACATTTGGCCACTAATCTAGTCTTGTTTCTAACCATGATACCAAGTTCATCTTACTTGTTTCTAAAGACCCATTTAGTACCAATAACTAAATGGTCATTTGGCCTCCGAACAAGCTTCCACACCTCATTTCTCTCAAATTGATTTAACTCATCTTGCATTGCGATGACCCATGAATCATCTTTCAAGGTTTTGTCAATGCATTTAGGTTCAATTTGGGAGAGAAAAGTGACGTTTGCACAAAAATTCTTAAGAGAGGAATGAGTTTGAATCCCTTTAGATGTGTCTCTTATGATTAGCTCCTTGGGATAAACATCTACATACTTTCATTTCTTAGGTAAGGATATTTCAGAAGAAGATGCATCCAAGTTACTAGGTGGAGAAGGGGATTCATTTAAATTCAAAGTATCAAAATTAAGATCATCATCAAAATCATTTTTCTTGACTTCGGAAACTTTATTAAAAATCACATAAATTGATTCTTCTATAACCAAAGTTCTTTTGTTAAAAATATGAAAAGCTTTAGAAATAGAATAATAACAAAGAAAATTTTCTTCATCGGATTTTGCATCAAACTTTCCTAAGGTATCTTTTTCATTCAATATAAAGCATTTACATCCAAAAACTTTAAAATATGAAACATTGAGTTTTTTGTTGTTCCATAACTCATAAGGAGTTTTGGAAAGTAGTTGTCTTACTAGAACCCTATTCATGACATAGTATGTCATATTTACAGCTTCGGCCTAAAAATATTTAGGTAGCCTATGTTCATTTAACATGGTTCTAGTCATTTCTTATAGGTTTCTATTCTTTCTTTCTACTACTTCATTTTGTTGAGGATTTCTTGGAGTAGAGAAGTTGTGGTTGTATCCATTAGATTCATAAAATTCTTGGAAATCACAGTTTTGAAATTCACCACCGTGATCACTTCGTATTGATGAAATCATAAAACCCTTTTCATTTTGAACTAGTTTACAAAACATAGAGAAATATCTAAAGCAATCACTTTTGTGTGCCAAAAAGTAAGTCCATGTGTATCTACTAAAATCATCCATAATGACAAATGCATATTTTCTACCTCCTAGGCTTGATGTAGCAATTGGTCCGAACAAGTCCATATGGATCGATTGCAAAGGTCTAGAGGTGCTTATTTGGTTCTTAGGTTTGAAGCTACCTTTTATTCGTTTTCCTAGTTGACATGCATCACACATATTATCTTTGACAAACTTGATATGAGGAATTCCTCTTACAAGGTCTTTAGATGAAATTTGGGAGATTAGTTTCATGCTAGCATGACCTAATCTCCTATGCCAAATTCAAGCATCATCATTCAAAACTAAATAGCATATTTCATTACATAGATCATTAATGCCAAATTCAAGCATCATCATTCAAAACTAAATAGCATGTTCATAGATGTGTTTTTGTGTGGTTTTTCAATAATGCAAATATTGGATTCAAATTTAATAATGTATCCTTTATCACATAATTGACTAATACTTAAGAGATTATACTTTAAGCCATCAACCAATAACACATTTTCAATAAAGAAGTTGGATTTATTACCTATGGTTCTTTTGCCAATGATTTTACTCATATTGTTATCTCCGAAGGTGACATATCCTTCATTTATGCTAGTGAGCTTAGAGAATTGAGATGGATCTCCAATCATATGCCTTGAGCACCCACTATCAAGGTGCCATCTCTTGCTCCTAGCTTGTGATGGTACATTTTTCTACAAAAAAAGGAAAATTTTTAGGTACCTATTTGACCTTGAGTGCCTCAAAAATCGATCTATATAGCTTATCATGTTGCATTTAGTCATTTGAGGTTCTTTTAGGAATCCAAATCAATTTATGTAGACTACATTTCTTGAATGGACAATGATAAGCTTCATGCCTAAATTTGCAACAAAAGTTACATTTGTTTCGGGATGAAACGTGCAAAATATGATCTTTAACAAAGGTGGTTGGATTTTGGTGAGAGCTACTCACAAATCTGATTTCACCTTTTCTATAAACATGACCCTTGTTGGCAAGGATCATGTTCAAGGGCTTGCTACCAACCTCAAATTTTTCTAAGGTTTCTTTGAGTAGCAAGTTTTCCCTTTTAAGTGTTTCTAGTTCGTTACATTTCATACATGGAGCTAAACTATCATTGTGCTTAACTTTTAATCTATTGAAATCACTAACAAGAGAAGTATGTTCCTTTTTTAACAATTTATATTTTTTACTAATTAATTTATATCCATCAAATAAATCAAGAAAAGAATTTAATAGTTCATGAAAGGATAAATTTGCATTAAAAGAACTACTCACCTCATCTCCAATGGCCATTAGTGTATAGTGAGCAACTTGCTCGGTGATGGTAGGCTCATCTTCTTCGGATGCACTTGAGTCGTCCCATGTTGCTTTAAGAGCCTTCTTCTTTGGTTACCTCTTCTTGGCTAGGGAACATTCGCTCTTGTAATGTCCCGGCTTCTTACATTTGTAGCATATTACTTGATCTTTCTTGGGTTCGAATTTATTTTTAGTGTCATTTTTAAATTTGTTCTTTTTTATGAATTTTTTGAATTTCTTTATTAAGAGTGCTAAGTCTTCATCAAGGTCCTCATCACTTGAGTTTTCTTTTAAGTAGTCTTCTTAGGATTTTAGTGTCATATCCTTCTTATTCTTTGAAAGGGTGTCCTCAAGCTCTTTATGAGTTTTACTAGTCATATCATTGGTCATTAGTGACCCAATTAGTTCTTCGAGAGGAAAATTATTTAGGTCTTTGGCCTCTTGAATGGTTGTGACTTTAGGGTCCCAACTCTTTGGAAAGGAACTTAAAATTTTATTAACAAGTTCAAAATCTGAAAAACCTTTACCAAGTCTTTTTAAACCATTGATGACATCCGTAAATCAGGTGTACATGTCTCCAATGGTCTCACTCAGTTTCATTCGAAACAACTCATAAGTATGCACTAAAAAATTAATTTTTGACTCCTTTACTCTACTAGTGCCTTCATGAGTTATTTCGAGTATGTGCCAAATATTAAAAGCAAATTCTCAAATGAACACACGATTAAACTCATTTTTATCTAAGGTACAAAATAAGACATTCATAGCCTTTGCATTTAAAGTGAAAGTCTTATTCTCCAACTCATTCCAATCGTTCATTAAAAGAGAAGACTTTTGAAACCTATTTTCTAAAATATTCCATAATTTAAAATCCATTGAAATTAGGAAGATCCTCATTCTAGTCTTCCAATTTGTGTAATCTGTCTCATTGAACATAGGCAGACGTGTAATTGAATGACCCTCTAAGTTGCCAGCAAATGCTATCTCTCTTAGGTTTAAACCAAACGAGAGTGAACCTTGCTCTGATACCAATTGTTATGATCAAGAGCAGCACTAAGAGAGGGGGGGTGAATTAGTGTAGTGGAAAACTTTCCCGATTTTAAAGGTCTTTGTTTCGATTAAAACCGATTCCCACAAAAATAGTTTTGATTCAATCCATTTCGGAGAGAATTTGAACTTGAAAGCTTTTGTAAAAGTGCAAGAGAAGATTAAGGAGATTTGTAGTAATGTTAATTGCATAAATGAAAAGCAAACCAGAATTTAGAGTGATTTGATCAATGTGACCTATATCCACTTTCGAATTCCTCCTCTGACGAGGTCACTGGCTTCCACTAAAGGCCTTCCTTCAATAGGCGAAGGCCAATCACCTTTTATAGCTTTTTCTCCTTTTGTCGGGTTTAGGAGACAACCCTTACAAGCCTCACTCCCCTTTCTTGGATGGTTATAAGGCTAAGAGATGAAGGAGGAGAACTCTTATCACTTTTACAATACTTTAAAACTCAAGAACTCAAGATTATGCCAATGCTTTAGTGCCCTTTCATGTAGAAAAGGGTGGGATTTTTATAGGCCCCAATGGCTTTCAAAAGTAGAGCCAAAAGTGTTTCATCCCAGATTTTCGAGGCACTGACGATACCACTGCCATTACTAGCCGATACTACCGCCTGCAATCTGACACTAGGAGGTACCACCGCCTGACAGAGCTTAGAGACCGAGCTCTTATGGTACCACCGCTTGACAAGGGCAGTACCACCGCTGACAGGTAATAACTGTCGGTGGTACCACTACCCAGATAACCTGGGGCATTGCTTTCTAGGCGGTGCCACCACCAGCCAAGAATTTAGGGGCTGAATGGACTGCTCAATTCGGCTCAATTCAGCCCTATTAAGGGCCAAGTCGGCCCATAATTAAGTTAGTGGGACTATCTCCCAATCTTAACTTAATTTATGATCTAACTATGATAATTAAGACTTAATCATAGCACTTCTTGTTCCGGTGCATCAATTGCTCTTCCGGCGAGCTTCCGGCGAACTTCCGACGAACATCCGATGAACTTTCGGTAATGCTCCGGTGGACTCTTGGTAAGTTCCTGAACTTTATGATGATCTTCTTGGCGAGTTTCGATGAGCTTCTTTGGCAAGCTCCTAGACTTCTCGGTTGGTTCTGGTAGAACTTCTGATGAACGTCCGGACTTCCGACGAACTCTTGAACTCCCATTGAGATCTCGATCTTGACTCCGGCACAGCACCTGCTTTATGTCTTACTACTATCGTAGTTAATCCTGCATACTTTTCTCAATATAAAGATTAGTTCAAATAATTTAGAATTGACTTCATCATTAAAATCTGAGATTCAACACTTTTATATCCAAACTGCTACACTTTAGACGTAAAATTCTACTGTAGTACCTTTCTGTGATCCTCAATTTTTTTTAACCTTCCACCACCCCATGCCATTAACCCATCAATAGAAAAAAGATTGAGACATCTTTGATCTATAGGCATATGCTATGACTTCTTAAGATCCAATTGATACCAAATTTGAAGCATGGGAATCTCGGATTGAGTAGCGGCTTGAATCGCGCTTGGAGGACAAATTATGCGCTTTGTTTGCAGAATTCAAAATTGGACAACTGTCGAGTCCAACCAAATCTCAGCGAGGAGAGAGTTCAGAGAGACCTCCAAAGAAGGAGGGACATCCCTCGGATATGCTTTAGCCACGCATGAGGGTGGACTTCCCGCAATGTGAAGGAGACCCGGTAGGGTGGATTTCATGCACTGACCTACTCCACTTTTGGCTTCCTCCACCGACGAGGTCACCGAGGTCAACTAGAGGCCTTCCTTCAATAGGCGAAGGCCAACCACCCTTTTATAGTTTCACTCCTTTTGACGGGCTTAGGAGACAACCCTTACAGAAATTTTCTCACCTCTCTTTACAACTCAGAACTTGGAAGAACAGAGGGAGAAGAACTTTTGGCCTTTACAACAATTTTGAGCTTTAAGAATCACAGAAAGGATCAAGATTTCGGTGTAAAATTTCTTACCTATCAGTGATGAATGGGTGGGGTATTTATAGGCCCCAACCCAGTTCAAATTTGGAGCTCAAAACTGTCAATTCCCGGAATTTCGGGATCAGGAGGTTGCACCTCCTGACTGGAGCGGTTGCACCGCCTAGCAGAGCTCGAAGATTGAGCCTCTGGGCGGTGCTACCTCCTGTCAGGGGTGGTTGCACCTCCTGATAGAGCTCGAAGACCGAGCTCAGGCGGTTGCACCTCCTGACTGAGGCGGTTGCACCGCCTAGCAGAGCTCGAAGACTGAGCTCAAGCGGTGCTACCTCTTGTCAAGGGAGGTTGCACCGCCCAGTCTCGCTCGGAGACTGAGCCCCACGCGGTGCCACCGCCTGGCTGGGGCGGTTGCACCTCCCAGTCTCGCTCGGAGACGAAGCCTAGGCGGTGCAACCTCCTGCCTTGGGCGGTTCAACCGCCTGGCAGAAATCAAGGTCCGAATGGGTTGATCCATTAGGCCCAATTTGGGTTTTTCAGGGGCCCAATTGCCCCAAGATTAAGTTAATGGGATCACCTCCCATTTCCAACTTAATCAATGTGCTAACTACAATTTTTCCTAAGACATTTACTGTAACTTGCTCCGGTGCGTCAATCGCTTCTTCCGGCGAACTTCTGTCGATCATCCGATGAACCCTCGGTGATGCTCCTGCGGACTTTCGGCAAACTCCTGGACTTGCGACGATTCACTTGGCGAGTTCTGACGAGCTTCTTTGGCAAGCTTATGGACTTCTCGGATTTGTTCCCGCAGAACCTCCGACGATTGTCCGAACTTCCGTCGAACTCTCGAACTCCCAACGTGATCATTGTCTTGACTCCGGCGCAACTCCTGCTGCATGTCTTACTTTCATCGTAGTTAATCCTGCACACTTATCTCAACATATAGATTAGATAACGAATGACTATTGACTTCATCATCAAAATCCGAGATTCAACACACGAGTCTTTACAAAGTTGGACCTTCGATCTGGGTATCATTAAATATGAGTGTGCGAAGAAGACATATCGAAAATCGCCTTTCGAACACAATGGCCACTACGAATTTTTGGTAATGCTCTTTGGTCTCACCAATGCTCCCTCCACCTTCTAGAGCTTTATGAATTATATTTTCCGAAATTATCTTCGTAAGTTTGTGATAAGACCCTAAAGTTTTATCGTAGGCTCTGATACCAAATGATATGACCCTAAAGTCTTATCGTCACTCTGATACAAAATGATAAGACCCAAAAGTCTTATCGTAAAAAAGAAGAAGAGAAAGGGGATGATCACTTCGAGGGGATCAGCCTCCTTTATCGCTTCGAGGGGATCAGCCCTCCTTGATCACTTCGAGGGGATCGGCCCTCCTTGATCGCTTCGAGGGGATCGGCCTCCTAGGGTTTGTCAAAAGACAGAATAATATTTTTCATAGATAACTGAAAAGAAGCAATTACATCCCTATTTATAGAGTTCCACCCAAAGTCCATCAGGACTTGAACTCTAATAATAAATAAATATTAAATAAACCTCTACTTGACTCTAACTGAACCAAACTGACTCAATAAACATTATTCAAAAGCTCAGAAAAAGGGTCCTAACAGTTCTTCCCTCTTCAAATCAGCCTTGTCCTCAAGGCTGAGCAGCATCAATCTCAAGGAGCTTCTCTTTCAGCACTTTAGCCATAGACTATCTGCAATGCATCACAACTCGTTGATCAAGTAAGTATTGTCTCCACTTTTTTATAGTGTAAGTAACAGGCTGGTCTTTCAGTGTAGTAATCGTTGCATGAAACTTCTGGCCATGTATAATCAATTTTATCTTTGAACCTTTGCTATCACAAGTGAAAATCCGTCCATCAATGATCTTTACTTCGAATCTGTCATAGTCTTCAATGTGGTGGGCCAATCGGTCAATAGTCTCACTGTCCATAAAATTATTAGTGCTACCATTATCAAGCAAAACTATAATAGGCTGATGCTCTAGAGTTCCGGCAACTTCCATAGTTTGCGGGTTAGAGTAGTCGGCTAATGTATGCATTGTATGTACGGTAGGTTCAACGTCTTTATTAGAATTTATACCTTCATGATCGGAGTCCACATTCTTAGCTTTCGGCTCCTCTCCAATTGGTTCAATCATCAGAAGTTGCCCTTGTTTACATCAGTGCTCCATACTCCATTTTTCATCATAGTACAAACCCCTTGCTGATCTTTCCTTGCTAATTTTTTTCTCATATAGATTTGCAAATGAGATCGCAGCTATCATAGTGCAGGGTTGACGAGCCTTAACTTCACACCGGATCTTTGGAATAAGCCCTTCAATAAATGTATCCAGAAGTTATCGGTCCGACCAATCTTTAGCTTGATTTGATAATCTTTCAAACCTACTCTGATATTCTAACACTGTAGAAGTCTGACGAATTTTGGCAAGTTGGTAATCAACATTCTTATATTCTGATGGGCCAAAGCGAACAAGAAGCCCTCTTTTGAACTACTCTCACGAAGAAACTCCGTGGAAAGTTTCATACCAATCGTACCACTAGAGTGCATCTCCCTCGAGCTGGATTGAGGCCACTTCTACCTTGGATTCTTCTAGGGTTCTATGAAAACGGAAAAAATTTTCTGCCTTACAGAACCAATTGGTCAGATCTCCATCTTTCCATCTTGAAAATTCCATCTTCATGTGTGAGTAATTTATGTCACAATCTTGGAGCCCTTTTCTTGTATTTTCAGATCTGTCCAACGTAGAACTTGAGCCCCCATTTTGTTGAAATTTGCTGAGGCTCTCCAGTAGGCTCTTTTTGAAATCATTAAGTGTTTCTTTTAGTCGGTTCTCAATTCTGATTTCCAATGCTTCCATTTGTGCTTTCACCGAGTTATCAGTGGCCATTTCGTAAGACTGCAAATCTGTAATCTCAACTCCTATTTTTGGTGTCAGTCAAGGGCATCAACACTGTCGATGCGAAGTTGCCGAGAAGGTGGACGCCAAGGGCAGTGCTGCGGTCGCTGCGTTGGAGGAAGAGTAGCTGCCCTGTTTCTATCGTTGCATGAGGTGAGAGCGCTGGGGTTGGAAGGCAACTGCGTTGATGTGGCTGTAGCTGCTGCGACCCAAGGGGCGATCGCCTAGCAACAGGGTTGAGGCTACGGTGATGGCAACCCGTGGTTGTGGCAGAATTTGCTAAGCAAGGGGGAGGCGGCGTTAATGCGGCCGAGGTTGAGAAGAGGAATCGGTGTTGCGTGCGCTACTAGGGTTGAGGCAAGTCAGCGTACCTGCTAAGTTCGCTGTTAGAGGGTGACTGCTGCAGAACGAGGGGTTGGTCGTTGGCCGGGAGCGACGACGGTGGTTACAATCGGCGAGTACGGTAATAGAGGGTGCCACTATTTTTGTTGCTGTAGGTGGTTGCTGCGTACTCTGTTCTTGTCGCACCACCGAAGGAGTTGGCCGGAAGGATCACGAGCGGTTGAGGAGAAGGCTGCGGTGGCTGGCAGCAGCGGTGGTCGCTGGCCATAGCACAGCATTGGTAGTGGAGAAAAAGGCAGCGAGCGTCGTCGCTAGCCGGGAAGTTGTGATATTGGAGATGGGAAACTGGGTGCTCTGTTTCTATCGTACCACAGCCGGAGCCGCTGGCGATGCTGGCAACGACGGTGTAGTGGTAATCGTGCAGCCGAGAAGTAGCGGCAGCGGTGGAGAAGGAGGAGTCGGCGATGTCACGGTTGGGAACAAGGGCAACCGGTGATTTGCCCTGTTTCTGGCACTACGGATGCAGAGCAAGGAGGATCGGTTGTTGGGAGGGATGCGACGGTCGTCGCACGGTGGCCCGCAGCGGTGATGGGTCAGCTGGGAGGCGACGGTGCTGGAGGGGAAGAGGAGTGCTGGAGGTGGCGCGGCTGCGATCGATGCAAAGTGAGGTGGGCGACGGCATTAGGGCTGGAATGGACGCTGGCAGCGTCGCCTCTTGGCAAGGGAACAGCGGCAGCGGTGGTCGCCAGCCGGGAAGCGGGGCGATGGGGGGCGCTGGCTCGAGAGTAACAGCGGCGGGTGGGCTGGCCGGAAGCAAGCGACGCATGGATGGCTGCAGCTTCTTCTTCCTCTCGTGTTTCTTCTTTTCTTTTTTTCCCTTTTTTTTTTTTTAACGAGATGGGGCAGCGAGGAGGTCGAGCGGTGGTCGAAGGTTGTTGGCTGGGGAAACAACGACAACGGTGAAGAAAGAGTTGCCTTGTAGTGGTAGTGGGGAAGAAGGGAAGCAAGGCTACGGCGGGCTGCGCTAGGGATCGTGATAGAACCCTTGCAGATTCTAAACTTAGGGTTGATCTCTTTAGGGGATCGGCCTCCTTGGAACTCTATAGGGGTTCCTCCCTCCAAGTTGCTGCTCAAAGGCTGCAAAAAAGATTCATCTATTGCTTAAGAAAAGAAAAGGAATACATGGCTATTTATAGGGCTTCTAAACCCTAACTCCTAATAGGACTCCTACTTAAGACTCTTACTTCTAACCAACTCCTAATAGGACTCCTACTCAAGACTCCTATTCCCTTACAACTCCTAATTCTTCTCTAAGAAAAAACCTCCTACATGAATGCCTCTCACAATTAGGACTCTCCTAGCTAGAGTCCTAACAGAATGTCCCTCTCAATTAGGACTCTCCTAGCTAGAGTCCTAACATTTTTACATGAATGTCCCTCTCAATTAGGACTCTCCAAGCTAGAGTCCTAATAGACCCGCCCTCTTCAAATCAGCCTTGTCCTCGAGGCTGATGATTAATGAATTCTAGGAATTTGATCTTCAAGTCGTCATAGTTCTCCCAAGTGGCATCTTCTTTTGGTAAGTTCACCCACTGTATTAGCACTTCATTAGTGGGTCGTCGTCGTCGAGTCACGATCCGTTGATCAATAATGGCACTTGGCTGGGTCTGGAGTTCTCTTTGGGTAGTCATATTTGGTGGGTGGCTTTGGGCTGTCTCCAAGCACCTGTTTAAAACTTTCGGTTGGCTGTTGGTTTATGGGTGATATGTCGTACTCCTTTTCAATTTAGTACCCTTATAGTGTAATTCTTTTGAGTCCCAACTGAGGACAGGCAAGTTTAATGGATTGGATTTCCCTATATCGTTTGGGGACTATGGCGTAGTGGCCTAGTACGTCCGTCGTCGATGAGTCGAGTGAATTATTACAGAGATAATATTTCACTAAGTTAGAAGGAGTTCTGACAGGTATGACTCACGGCCAGCTTGATATTGGGCCTAGAGGGTCACACACATATGGTAGGCATTGCGATGAGTAGAGGTTCGGATATGAGATATCCGACAGAGCCCTTGTCTTATTGGATATCCAATAAGCCCTTGAATTATTGGATCACATGGACGAGATCCAATAAGAGCACATGAGAGATTATTGGATAGAGATCCACTAATCTAAAAGGCTTGGGTTATTGGATGCAGATCCAATATCCACTAGGGGAGGATCCATTAGGGTTTGATAGGGGACCTCTATAAATAGGAGGGATTCAAAGCCTCATAGGCTAGAGCCTTTGCTTACCTCTCCTATTCTCCTTCCCCTCTCCACCTCAGAGCAGGCCTGGAGTTTTGAGGAGCATCGTCGCAACCCTACTGTGTGGATCACCGCTAGAGAGGAGGACGCTTGACCTCCTTCACCCTCTCCTAAAGATCTGCAAGGAAATAGGGATATACGATCTCCGTAGATAACACAATCTACTCTATACGGAGTTTTAAGTTTCGTGGATTTTGCTCACCAATCTTCGCATGACGACGAACATCTCTTTGGGAATCGGGGATTTTTTTTTCTTGCTCTTCCGCTGCGCATCTGATGTCGCCCCCAAGATTTCCCAATAGTGGTATCAGAGCTAGGTTGTTCGTGCGAATGATTGGTTTTGAACTACGTGTGTTGTGTTTTGGAAGAATTTTGACGTCAAAATCGTTGACGCAAAAAACAAGGAAGGGCAGTTACAGTTGTTGCCCTCGATCTACGTGCCTATAGCCACCTACGGTAGCAGCCGCAACTAGGCAGCACAACGACGGCGCATGCGCAAGAACTGTGCCTACAACAGGCTTGCGGCCGGCGGGGCTAGCAGCCAACGGGTAGAGGTACCGTAGGGTAGCGGCGCTTGTGGCCACTGCTCTCGAGGGCAAAACCCCGACAAGGCAACACCGCCTGCGGGCACTGCCTCACGGGCAGAACCGCCCGCGGAAGGGGCGGCGCCCATAGGGGCGATCGCTCGTGGGGGCAGCGCTACCCATGGGGGCGCCCACCTGTATGGGCAACACCCCAGCCTCATTGTACCTACCGCCGCCGGCAGGGTGGCGGCAGTAGCAACAGCTGCGAAGAGGGAGAGGGGCTTAGGGTTTTTGGCAAAAAGATAGTTTTACCCTTGTGAATTTGAGAAATTCCAGTTTTTTCTTTTTTCCAAATTATGAAAATACCCCTATGAATTCAAAAATTCCCTATATGTCCCTGATTTCATAACATACTAATTAATTAAAAGGTTTAGTTGATTATTATTTTTATCATTATCTAGTAGTCCTACATGATGATGATTATTTATATATGTGATGTATGATGTGTGGACGGATGATCATGGACCGTGTTATGTGTGTACTTGTGATTATTATTATTGAGGTATGCGAGCCTCCATTATATTTCTCGTTTATTGTCGGGCCTGCGTGCCTATGATTAAGTTGTAATCACATGAGGAGGCGTAGCGGGAGCATGGATGCGATAGCGGTACCCACGAGACGGACGATCGCGATGCATGAAGATGCATCAAGATGTCGACAGAACCGACGAGGACGAGATGGACGATCACAGGGCATGGAGATGCACCATTGCACACATAGATCTTGATGTGAATGATTAGGCCTACTGGCTCGAGCCTAATCACATTAGGTTGTGGTCCATGATCATCTGGTGTGATTGCTTATACACATACTAGATATGTATATATATTTGCATGCGATGTAGATATATATTAAATATGTATATGTGTGACATGTCATATTAGGAGACCAAATCATAGAAACATCTCTCTCGATAATATTAAGTGGGTAAACGTGAGGCAATTAGATTGACCCATGTGGCCTTCCATCGTTATAAGTAGGAACCGATTTCCGGTGTAGGTTGAGTTGGTCGAGTCCCTCGAGACTCACTTATATCGCGATTCGCTATCTTGCTTACGACATAGAGATGTCACCGGTGACCTGAGGACATGGTATGCTTGGTCGAGTCCCTCAAGGGTATATCATCAAATCAGACTCATCTTGTAATGAAGGTGTTGACTTAACCGAGCATCATGGTTGGTCGAGTCCCTCGAGACCATGGTGATTCGGAGGCCGAACAGGACGGGAATCACAAGGAGTTGTGATAGGAAAGAGTTGCCTACCTTTTAGGCTTAGTGTGATTAGTCAAGTCCCTCGAGGTTACACTAAGACGCTGATTGGATCCTGATCCCAACTAGAAGTCTGCCGGAGACTTCCGCTTCACGTGCTAAGGGTGTCGCGTGACTTGTTAGAAAATAGTGGGAGCATATTAAGATAGAAGTCCATATCTTAATAGTTTATTTCTTACAAAATCTATATGTTATTCATTTCTACTGCATTTTTATTATCAGAAAATGTCGCTTTCAAATCCCTTACGTGGCATACTTGATGTCAACCGCCTCACTTGTCCAAATTATACGAATTGGTTCCGTAACTTGAGAACTATTCTCACGATGGAGAAAATCGTGTATGTCCTTGATATAGTGATGCCTACGCCCAAAGAAGGGGCAAGCGAGGATGAGATCACTCGCTACGTAAAGTACATTGATGACTCCACTCTTGCTCAGTGCTATATGTTGGGCTCTATGACTCTTGAGTTACAGAGACAACATAAAAAGATGGATGCCAAATCCATTCTCCTACATGTCCGTAAATTGTTTGAGGAACAGGGAAGGATTCAGCGATATGAGATATCCAAGAGCCTCTTCCACGCTAGGATGACTGAGGGAACACAGGTTCAGAACCATGTCCTAAATATGATTAAGTGGATAGAGAAACTCATAGGCCTAGGAATGGTCCTAGAGGATAATTTGTGTGTGGACATTATGCTTCAGTCCCTACCAGATTCCTTTTCACAGTTCATAATGAATTTTAATATGAACAATCTTGAGGTGACTCTCCTAGAGCTCCTCAATATGTTGAGGGAGGTATAGAGTACTATTAAGAAAGAGAAGCCGGTTCTCTACACTAGTGAGACCAGAAAGAAAAGGAAAGCAGAAAGGTTCCTTATTAAGGGAAAGGGCAAGGGCAGACTAGGTAAAGCAAAGGTTGCTAAGAAAGACCCAGCAAAGGACAAAGGCCAGTGCTTCCACTATGGCAAAGATGGGCACTGGAAGAAGAACTACAAAGAGTACCTTGTAGAAAGGGCGAAACAAAAGCTTGATGAAGCTTCAGGTACATTCATGATCAGTCTCCATTTGTCAGACTCTTATGATAACATATGGGTATTGGATGCCGGTAGTGCTTATCATATATGCAATTCGTTGCAGGTTCTAGCAAGGCCTAGGAGACTAGAGAGAGGCGAGATGGACCTCAAGATGGGTAATGAAGCAAAAGTTGCTATATCAGCTGTTGGCGAGGTCGCCCTACATCTACCTGGTGGAGCTTTTATTGCATTAGATGCATGTTATTTTGTTCCTTCTATTATCAAATATATTATCTTCATTTTATGGACAGTTAGTGGATATAAATTAGTTTTTGAGAACAATGGTTGTTCGATATTATTAGATGATAAGATCATCACGAAAGGAACATTGCATAATGGTTTATTTATGTTAGACACTACTCTACATATCATGAATGTAAATGTGTCCAAGAAGAAACAAGATGAGATGAACAGTGCATACCTGTGGCATTGTAGGCTAGGTCACATCCATGAAAGAAGGATTCAAAAGTTGCTAAATGATGGATATCTAGATCCATTCGACTATGTGTCATATGCAACTTGTGAGCCTTGCCTTCGTGGAAAACTGACCAACTCTCCATTTAGTGGAACTAGAGAGAGAGCCACTGAGCTATTGGAACTCATACATAGTGATGTATATGGACCCATGTCAACTCATGCCATTGGTGGTTACTCCTACTTCATTACCTTTACTGATGATTTCTCAAGGTATGGATATGTGTACTTAATGAAGTACAAGTCCGAGGCCTTTGAGAAATTCAGAGAGTGTAAGAATAAGGTAGAGAACCAGACTGGAAAGAGTATCAAAACTCTTCGATCAGATCGATGAGGTGAGTACTTAAATACAGAGTTTACTCAGTTCCTCAAGGACCATGGCATGGGATATTATCCCAATGGACACCTCATTATACACCTCAGCTCAATGGTGTCTCTGAAAGGAGAAATCGTATGCTATTAGACATTGTACGGTCTATGAGGAGTTTCGCTGACCTACCCATCTCATTCTAGGGATATGTCATAGAAACCGCAGCTTACCTTCTAAACAGAGTTCCAACTATGTCAGTAGTGTCTACACTATATAAGATATGGAAAGGGAAGAAGCATGATCTTAAGGTTGTTAAGATTTGGGGCTACCCTGCCCACGTTAAGAGACATAACCTTGATAAGTTAGAATCAAGGACAGAGCGATGCAAATTTATGGGATTCCCTAAGGAAACTTGTGGGTATTATTTCTATCATCTCGAGGACCAAAAGATCTTTGTAGCTAAGAAAGCAGTATTCCTTAAGAAGGAACACATTCTTGGCGGAGATAGTGGGAGACTGATAGAGTTGAACGAGGTTGGAGAACCAAGCTCAAGCACCACTCTATAGCCCGAGTCTATTCAGGTACCTAATAAACAAGTTTCAACTTTACGTAGATCTGATAGAGTATCACATCCTCCTGAGAGATATGTGGGACATATTAGAGGAGAGGATGTTGAGGATATTGATCCTCAGACCTACGATGAGGCTATTATGAGTATAGACTCCGGGAAGTGGCAAGAAGCCATGAATTCTGAGATGGATTCTATGTACTCCAACAAGGTTTGGAACCTAGTTGATACGCCCGAAGGTATTGTACCCATAGGTTGCAAGTGGATCTTTAAGAAAAAGATCGGAGTAGATGGAAAGGTAGAGACCTATAAAGCAAGGCTAGTGGCTAAGGGGTATCGTCAAAGGCAAGGTGTTGACTACGACGAAACCTTCTCACCCGTAGCAATGCTAAAATCTATCAGAATTCTATTAGCTATTGCAGCACACTATAATTATGAGATCTGGCAGATGGATATGAAAACTGCATTCCTTAATGGGAACCTCGAGGAGGAGGTGTATATGATACAACCTGAGGGATTCATGTCCAAAAACTGCCCAGATAAGGTGTGTAGGTTGCTTAGATCCATTTATGGACTAAAGCAAGCTTCCCGAAGTTGGAACATAAGATTTGATGAGACAATCAGATCTTATGACTTCGTTAAGAACAAAGATGTGCCTTGTGTGTACAGGAAGATAAGTGGGAGCGCTATCACCTTTTTGGTGTTATATGTGGATGACATCCTAATCATTGGGAATGACATAGGAATGCTATCCACAGTAAAGACTTTGTTATCTAGACACTTCTCCATAAAGGACTTAGGGGAAGCATCCTATATCTTGGGGATTAGAATCTATAGAGATAGATCCAAGAGGAAGCTTGGCTTGTCCTAGTCCAGGTATATAGAAACTATTGTAAAAAGGTTTGGCATGGAAAATTCTAAGAGAGGTCTCATACCGATGAGACATGGGATATCGCTTTCTACGAGTATGTCCCCAAAGACTCCAGAAGAAAGGGCGAACATGGATATGATTCCTTATGCCTCGGTAATAGGGTTTATCATGTATGTCATTCTATGTACTAGGCCTGATATAGCGTATGCTCTGAGTGTCACGATCAGGTATAAGGCGGATTCAGGCTTGGAGCACTAGAAAGTAGTAAAGTGTATCCTTAAGTACTTGAGAAGGACTAAGGATCTTTTACTAGTATATGGAGGTAGTAGCCTTAAGGTTGAAGGCTACACAAACTTAAGTTTTTAATCTGATGTCGATGATAGCAAGTCGAATTCAGGGTATGTGTACACCTTGAATGGAGGAGCAGTGTGCTAGAAGAGTTACAAGCAAGATACTACTGCTAACTCGACCATAGAGGCAGAGCACTTTGCTGCATCAGTTGTAGCAAAGGAGGGAGTCTGGTTGAAGAAGTTCATCACAGATTTAGGAGTCGTGCCGGGTAGCGAGGAGTCGATCTCCTTATATTGCGACAACAACGGGGCGATTTCTCAAGCGAAGGAACCTAGGTCTTATCAGAAATCTAAGCATGTTATGAGGAGGTTCCACCATATCAGAGAGATCGTAACCCGAGGAGATGTAACAGTGGAAAGAGTTTCATCCGAAGATAACATTGTAGATCCACTAACAAAGCTGTTGTCTCAGATTGTCTTTAAGTGTCACAGGGGTCTGATGGGGATCAGACACATAAGTGATTGGCTTTAGGTCAAGTGGGAGATTACTAGTCATAGGTGCCCAGCAAGCCAATCACGTGAGTGATGACACGTGTGACTTGATACAGAATCTTTTTTGCTTATTATATTTAGGCATATATCACTTTATAACTATTGCATATATGCATATATATATTGTGATATCCTTGGATTTGTGCAATGGGAATCAGATCGTGATGAGATCATGATAATGAGATCGATTCACCTTTAAACACAAATCCTAAATAATCCCGGTCATAGGTTACTCGAGAGGGACATCATGATAACCGAACAGACTGGTGTGTTGTATACCCATCCATATGATGGATATAGCTGCTCTCATAGCTGCTTGTGTAGGGACACTAGGGATACAGTACAAGTGCTCATTAGAGAATGAGTTCACTGATTGATCCGCTTACAGAATGCTGGATGGTTGATGATGCCTTATTGTCATACAGCGATTCCGTAGTCCTAGTGGTGTATCTGGTCCTTAGACTTGAGACACCAAGGATGTCCTGTATGAGTGCTCCACTCTTTAATACCAGACTTATAGCTTTGGCTGTCCCAGATCTAGTACAGCAAGTCATTGGGAGTGGTAGTCGACCTTACGAGGGCTATTGAGTATCGATAGAGGATCATCCACTCTCGACATCATGAGAGGAATATCCCATGTGTTCTTGCTCAGACAAATCGCTGGCCAGGGTTATTCGGGTTGAGAGAGAAAGAGTTCTCCGGGAGAATCCGATTAGAGCGAGACTCGAGTAGAAACCGTATGGGTCTGACAGCACCATGCTCGATATACGGTCTCTGGGATATTAGATGGATGAGGTGTTAGGATCGAGAGCA
Organism: Musa acuminata AAA Group; assembly: GCF_036884655.1. Lineage (NCBI taxonomy): Eukaryota > Viridiplantae > Streptophyta > Magnoliopsida > Zingiberales > Musaceae > Musa > Musa acuminata. The sequence goes on from NC_088331.1 coordinate 20,059,306, forward strand.
CTAAGAGGGGGGGGGGGTGAATTAGTGCAGCGGAAATCTTACAGCAATTTAAAAGCTAAAGCTGCGTTCGTCCGATAAAAAATGATTTCGATATAAAAGCAGAATCACAGTGCAGTTTGCGTCTAAGCGCAGTTTTGCGTCTAAGCGCAGTTTGCGTCTAAGCGCAGTTTGCGTCTAAACGCAGTTTGCGTCTAAACACAGTTTGCGTCTAAACACAGTTTGCGTCTAAGTGCAGTTTGCGTCTAAACTCAGTTTTACGTCCAAACGCAGTTTTACGTCAAAACGCAGTTTTACGTCTAAACGCAGTTTTACGTCTAAACGCAGTTTTGCGTCTAAACGCAGTTTTACGTCTAAACGCAGTTTTACGTCTAAACGCAATTTTACGTCTAAACGCAGTTTTGCGTCTAAACGCAGTTTTACGTCTATACGTAATTTTACGTCTAAATGTAGTTTTGCGTCTAAAAGCAGTTTTGAACCTTGAAAAGCGTTTTACGTAGAAAGCAATTTGCAGTTATAAATGGAATCCGAATGTAAGCGTAAACTGCAGTGTGAAGATCGTACGAAAACACGATTTACGTTTGAATGCAGATTCTGAAAGATCAGAGCTTAGAAACTCGTTCGTAAAGGCGCAGAGGGCAGTAGCAATGTAGGAGGTTTGCAGTAATGATAAAGTGCTCAAGGTAAAAGCAAACCAGAGATTTAGAATGGTTCGGTCAGTCTTGACCTACTCCACTTTTGGCTTCCTCCTCCGACGAGGTCACCGACGTCAACTAGCTGCCTTCCTTCAATGGGCGAAGGCTAACTGCCCTTTTACAGTTTCTCTCCTTTTGACAGGCTCAGGAGACAACCTTTACAGATCCTTTCTCTCCTCTCTTTACAACTCAAGACTTGAAGAACAGAAGGAGGAGAACTTTAGGACTTTACACAAATTTGAGCTCTTAGAATCACTGAAAAGATCAAGAATTCGGTGTGGATCTGTTGTCAATTCAGTGTTGAATGGGTGGGGTATTTATAGGCCCCAACCCAATTCAAATTTGGAGCTCAAAACGATCAAATCCCGGAATTCCGGGATCAGGCGGTTGCACCTCTTGACTGGAGAGGTGGCACCGCCTGGCAGAGCTCGAAGATTGAGCTCAGGCGATTGCACCTCTCTGCCAGAGCTCGAAGACTGAGCTCAGTGGTTGCATCGCCTGGCAGAGCTCAAAGTCTGAGCTCGGTGGTTGCATCACCTGGCAGAGCTCGAAACTGAGCTCAGGCTGATGCACCTCTCTGCCAGAGGTGGTTGCACCTCTCTGCCAGAGCTCGAAGACCGAGCTCAGGCGATGCATCTCCTGTCCAAAGAGGTTGCACCTCTCTGCCAGAGATCGAAGACCGAGCTCAGGCGATGCATCTCTTGGCAGAGCTCGTAACTTGAGCTCTGGTGGTGCTACCTCTTGACAGAGGAGGTTGCACCGCCCAGTCTCGCTTGGAGACTGAGCCCTGGGCGGTTGCACCGCTGGAAGACATGGCCTGGGCGGTTGCACCGCCTGGCTGGGGCGGTTGCACCGCCCAGTCCCGCAGCCCAGGCGGTTGCACCTCCTGTCCTAGGCGGTTGCACCGCCTGGTGCAATCAGGGTCCGAATGGTTCGCTCCATTCGGCCCAATTTGAATCTTTTCAGGGGCCCAATTGCCCCAAGATTAAGCTAATGGGATCACCTCCCATTTTCAAGCTTAATCATTGTGCTAACTACGATTAACTCTAAGACAACTTCTGCAGCTATGCTCCGATGCGTCAATCGCTTCTTCCGGCGAGTTTCCAGCGAACTTCCGTCGATCATCCGATAAACCCTCGGTGATCCTTCTGCGGACATCCAGCATACTCCTGGACTTTGCGACAATCCACTTGGCGAGTTCCGACGAGCTTCGCTTGGCAAGCTTCTGGACTTCTCGGATCTGTTCTCGCTGAACCTCCGACGACCGTCCGAACTTCCGTCGAACTCTCGAACTCCCAACGTGATCATGATCTTGACTCCGGCGCAACACCTGCTGCTTGTCTTACTCTCATCGTAGTTAATCCTGCACAACAAAACAAAACTTCAATCGAGACAATTAATCCTAAGCAATTAACCAAGTTGTCCGACATGTCATTGGTCCCTCGACGCTTCGTTCGATTCTTCAGCGCATCGTCCTCTCGTGCAGCCTATTGCCCAATCGGCCAGTTGACTCCGCAACTCCGATATCCTTGGCACAATACCCGCTCTTCTTGGCCCGATGCTCGAGTCCACGGCCCGAAGCCTTCTGTCGATACGTCGACCGATCCACCGGCCCGACGTCCAATCTTCTGACATGTTCCTTCGGCACAACATGATTTTCCTGCTTTAATTGTCTCATCCTGATCAAAGCATCCTGCGTCACTCAAAACGCAGATTAAATCATAAACATATATCAAGTAGTTTCATCATCAAAATACGAGATTCAACAATCTCCCCCTTTTTGATGATGACAACCACTTGATGACGGAGTTAAACTTAACTCCCGGAGTTTAAACAAACTCCCCTTATCAATATGCCATATTGATAGAACCTTGAATTCAAACTGAATTCAAGTCATTGCAATATTCATCATGAATACTTGCAATACGTCAACATGAACATATGCATAAACTTATGCATCACATGTCATGTCATCAACATACTTTCATCAACATACTTCTCCCCCTTTGTCATCAACAAAAAGGAGAAGTATCATAATCAATCGTTTGTGATATTGGTTCAACTCATTGCATGAAAATCATAATATCAAGTTTTATCATCATGCAAACTTGTAGCTAGAAGATTTAGCAAGTGTTACATCATGCTTAGAACATTCATGCTATCAAGTGCAAGTTTTATAGCATATTAGATAGCACTTTTGGTAATGTTCAAGATAGCAAGTTCTACATCATGCAAGCTAGCAATTTAGAGATGTTCAAGAAGGCAACTCTTGCTTCTTGAAAATTTTGCTCACTTTGCTAGATGCGCAAGTTAGCATTTTTGCCTCTTGAGATAGGCAAGATAGCACATTTGCTTCTTTTGAGATAGCAACTTTTTGCTTCTCTTTAGACCAACAAGCTAGCAATTTTTACGATATACAAGTTTCACAATATATAAGCTAGCAAAAATTTCGAAAGCAAATGCAAGATAGCTTTCTTGTGTAAGCTCATGATTCTTGCTTCCTATTGCAATGTGCAAATTGCAAGTTTTGCTTCTTGAGATATTCAAGATAGTGATGTTCAAGAAGACAATTTTTCTTCTTGAAATAAGCAAGTTAGCAATCTTTGCTTCTTAAAATAGGCAAGCTCGCAATCAAGTTTTTGCATCTTCTTGACTTGTACAAGCTAGCTATCTCCCCCTTTGTCATTGTAAAAATGAAAGAGAGAATACAGTTTTGTAGTTCTCTTTTCCTTTTAGAACGATTTCAAAATCATGACAAATGATGGATAATCAAGTTATGAATGTCAAGACAATTTTTCATCATGAATATTTTATCATTGCATGCATCATTATCATAAGTTGAAGTATTACATGCATGATATCATATCACCATTCATAATTACATTAATGTTTCATATCATGATGGTATCAATTTTGTCAAATTATATCCTACCATGCATGATCAAAACTTCTCCCCATTTTATCATTGAAAACAAGAAGAAAGTAGGGGGTAGAGCATAAAAGTGTTAAATATTTCAATCATTTCAAGGCATTTATATCATAGATCAAGTCATGATTCGTAATTCATCATAAAGCAGATTAGTTTTCAATCATCACATAAGGCATTTAAGGAATTTTTGAAACATAGGAGAATGATTAAATTAAGCATATAATGTTTCAATCCAATTCAAGTCATGAATATCAATGCTTTCATATTGTGAGTATCAATTCATGAATACCATAAGATATTATTTGTGACTTCAATTTTGCAAGATCAAGATTATGATTTAGATAAAACTTATTCAAATTAAATCATTAACTTGAAGTTCATAATCAAGTTATTAAAATTAATTTCGAGATTCATAAAATATCATGAAATCATTAATCTCGATCAAATGGGAAAGGCATTTTTTAAGAGATTCCTTTTCATCTAAGCATGCCTTAGTGTTTATATGCCAAATTAAGATAAGCATAAGGCAAAGAAATCTTGTATTCAAGGCTCATGATTCATTTGAAAAGATATAGTACAAAGAGCAACTTGAAACATTCTTGTCAAAGATCACATTTTAAAATATTCCAAGTTTCAAGATATCAATATGACACTTCATTGAATTGCATTTCATTTGAAGAAACCCTTTTTGATAAATGTAGGGAGCATAATGAACGATCTTGATTTATAAAGAGCTTCATGTTATAATTATCAAGATCATGATTATGATTATTCTCTTTAGCAAAGAATCACAAAAGCACTTTATTTTTGCATAAGAAATCACATTGTGTTATGATTTATAAATTCTTTTTCTGCACACGAATCATAGGAGATATGAATGTGAAACAAATCTTTGCAAGCAAAAACACTATCATTCATATTTCAAGATGGAGTTTATAAGCATGAATCATTTCATCAAATCCATTTTAGAAAAATATTTTTCATAAGTGTATGAGAAAATCCGATTGTTAGGATACCAATTGTTAAGTGAATCCGAAAATGAAATTAACACTTTCATATATTCAAACATGATTTTTGCTATAGATCTTGAAATTAAGTCAAGAAGATCAAACAAGCTCATGATCATGGATAACTTAAAATCACATGCATAAAATTGTTAATAACCATTTCATATTACATCTTTATGCATTACTTTAAATCAAACATGATTTCATTCAACAATGTTAATCAAACATGATACACATTATTACTTCTTAACCATGATCAAAATCATTTTGTTTGTTTATCATAATATTATTTTCGAAATTATCAGCATGATCATAATTTCTGTATTTTTATTTTTAAACATGTAATTTTCAAGAAAATTAATTCTAAACTAAAAAAGAAAATATATCATGAAAGCATCAAGTAATTTCAAAATAAACCAAAGGCATTTTAATTACCTCAACATCGTAGGCTGGTAAGGCGTATTTTGTCGCCTCGCTTTTGTTGACTTTCTCGTCTTCAGATGAGCTCGATTCATCCCAATTTTTGTTCTTCTTCTTGCGTTTAAAGCAAGTAGTTCCATTCTTTTTGCTTTTTAATTTTCGTTTCATTTGTAGTTTAAGTTCACCATCACTTGAGCTTATGCTCGAGTGGTCTTCAAATGTTCTATGTCCCAAATCCTTCCTGTTCTTTGGAAGGTTGGTTTGTTCATCATTGTCCTCATCACTTGAGTTATCGCTCAAGTGGCATTCATTTGTCTAGAGTTCCAAATCCTTCCTGTTCTTTGGAAGGTGGTTCTCAAGTTCTTCACGTGCATTGCACGTCATTTCATATGTGATCAATGAACCAATTAGTTCTTCAAGTGGAAAATGGTTCAAGTTTTTCGATTCTTGAATAGCAGTTACTTTTGAATCCCAAGTTTTAGAAAGTGAGCGCAAAACTTTGTTAACGAGTTCAAAATCCGAAAAGCTTTTACCAAGTGATTTTAAACCATTGACGACATCCGTAAAACGAGTGTACATGTCAACAACGGTTTCGCTTGGTTTCATATGAAAAAGCTCGAAATCAAGCAGTAAAATATTAACTTTCGAGTCTTTGACTCTACTAGTTCCCTCGTGCGTGATTTCAAGAGTGCGCCAAATATCGAAAGCCGTTTCACACGTAGAAATCCGATTGAACTCATTTTTGTCCAATGCGCAAAATAAGGCATTCATAGCCTTTGCGTTTAAAGAAAAATTCTTCTTCTCCAAATCCGACCATTCGTTCATCGGTTTGGAGGGAAGTTGAAAACCGTTTTCAATGATATTCCATAAATCCAGATTTAGAGAAATTAAGAAAACTCTCATTCGAGTTTTCCAATAAGTGTAGTCCAATCCGTTAAAGAACGGTGGACGAAAGACCGAACAGCCCTCTTGAAAAGTCATTTCTGTTGGGTGTAAATCCGAAATGAGAAATACCCCGCTTTGATACCAATTGTTAGGATCGAGAGCACTAAGAGGGGGGGGGGTGAATTAGTGCAGCGGAAATCTTACAGCAATTTAAAAGCTAAAGCTGCGTTCGTCCGATAAAAAATGATTTCGATATAAAAGCATAATCACAGTGCAGTTTGCGTCTAAGCGCAGTTTTGCGTCTAAGCGCAGTTTGCGTCTAAACACAGTTTGCGTCTAAACACAGTTTGCGTCTAAGCGCAGTTTGCGTCTAAGCGCAGTTTGCGTCTAAACTCAGTTTTACGTCCAAACGCAGTTTTACGTCAAAACGCAGTTTTACGTCTAAACGCAGTTTTACGTCTAAACGCAGTTTTGCGTCTAAACGCAGTTTTACGTCTAAACGCAGTTTTACGTCTAAACGCAGTTTTACGTCTAAACGTAATTTTACGTCTAAATGTAGTTTTGCGTCTAAAAGCAGTTTTGAACCTTGAAAAGCGTTTTACGTAGAAAGCAATTTGCAGTTATAAATGGAATCCGAATGTAAGCGTAAACTGCAGTGTGAAGATCGTATGAAAACACGATTTACGTTTGAATGCAGATTCTGAAAGATCAGAGCTTAGAAACTCGTTCGTAAAGGCGCAGAGGGCAGTAGCAATGTAGGAGGTTTGCAGTAATGATAAAGTGCTCAAGGTAAAAGCAAACCAGAGATTTAGAGTGGTTCGGTCAGTCTTGACCTACTCCACTTTTGGCTTCCTCCTCCGACGAGGTTACCGACGTCAACTAGCTGCCTTCCTTCAATGGGCGAAGGCTAACTGCCCTTTTACAGTTTCTCTCCTTTTGACAGGCTCAGGAGACAACCTTTACAGATCCTTTCTCTCCTCTCTTTACAACTCAAGACTTGAAGAACAGAAGGAGAACTTTAGGACTTTACACAAATTTGAGCTCTTAGAATCACTGAAAAGATCAAGAATTCGGTGTGGATCTGTTGTCAATTCAGTGTTGAATGGGTGGGGTATTTATAGGCCCCAACCCAATTCAAATTTGGAGCTCAAAACGATCAAATCCCCGAATTCCGGGATCAGGCGGTTGCACCTCTTGACTGGAGAGGTGGCACCGCCTAGCAGAGCTCGAAGACTGAGCTCAGGCGATTGCACCTCTCTGCCAGAGCTCGAAGACTGAGCTCAGTGGTTGCATCGCCTGGCAGAGCTCGAAGTCTGAGCTCGGTGGTTGCATCACCTGGCAGAGCTCGAAACTGAGCTCAGGCTGATGCACCTCTCTGCCAGAGGTGGTTGCACCTCTCTGCCAGAGCTCGAAGACCGAGCTCAGGCGATGCATCTCCTGTCCAAAGAGGTTGCACCTCTCTGCCAGAGCTCGAAGACCGAGCTCAGGCGATGCATCTCTTGGCAGAGCTCGAAACTTGAGCTCTGGCGGTGCTACCTCTTGACAGAGGAGGTTGCACCGCCCAGTCTCGCTTGGAGACTGAGCCCTGGGCGGTTGCACCTCTTGGCTGGGGCGGTTGCACCGCCCAGTCCCGCTGGAAGACATGGCCTGGGCGGTTGCACCGCCCAGTCCCGCAGCCCAGGCGGTTGCACCTCCTGTCCTAGGCGGTTGCACCGCCTGGTGCAATCAGGGTCCGAATGGTTCGCTCCATTCGGCCCAATTTGAATCTTTTCAGGGGCCCAATTGCCCCAAGATTAAGCTAATGGGATCACCTCCCATTTTCAAGCTTAATCATCATGCTAACTACGATTAACTCTAAGACAACTTCTGCAGCTATGCTCCGATGCGTCAATCGCTTCTTCCGGCGAGTTTCCGGCGAACTTCCGTCGATCATCCGATAAACCCTCGGTGATCCTTCTGCGAACATCCGGCATACTCCTGGACTTTGCGACGATCCACTTGGCGAGTTCCGACGAGCTTCGCTTGGCAAGCTTCTGGACTTCTCGGATCTGTTCTCGCTGAACCTCTGACGACCGTCCGAACTTCCGTCGAACTCTCGAACTCCCAACGTGATCATGATCTTGACTCCGGCGCAACACCTGCTGCTTGTCTTACTCTCATCGTAGTTAATCCTGCACAACAAAACAAAACTTCAATCGAGACAATTAATCCTAAGCAATTAACCAAGTTGTCCGACATGTCATTGGTCCCTCGACGCTTCGTCCGATTCTTCGGCGCATCGTCCTCTCGTGCAGCCTATTGCCCAATCGGCCAGTTGACTCCGCAACTCCGATATCCTTGGCACAATACCCGCTCTTCTTGGCCCGATGCCCGAGTCCACGGCCCGAAGCCTTCTGTCGATACGTCGACCGATCCACCAGCCCGACGTCCAATCTTCTGACATGTTCCTTCGGCACAACATGATTTTCCTGCTTTAATTGTCTCATCCTGATCGAAGCATCCTGCGTCACTCAAAACGCAGATTAAATCATAAACATATATCAAGTAGTTTCATCATCAAAATATGAGATTCAACATGAGGGACTATAGGTACACGGTAACTGAGGACAGATAGGTCCAATGGATTGGATTCCCCTGTATCGTTTGGGGACTACGGCGTAGTGGCCTAGTACGTTCTTAATCAAAGAGTCGAGTGAATTATTACAAAGATAATAATTCACTGAGTTAGAAGGAGTTCTGACAGGTATGACTCACGACTAGCTCGATATTGGGCCTAGAGGGTCACACATATATGGTAGGCATTACGATGAGTAGAGGTTCGAATATGAGATATTCAACAGAGCCCTTGTCTTATTGGATATCCAATAAGCCCTTGAATTATTGGATCCCGTGGACGAGATCCAATAAGAGCCCATGAGAGATTATTGGATAGAGATCCACTAATCTAAAAGGCTTGGGTTATTGGATGCAGATCCAATACTCACTAGGGGAGGATCCATTAGGGTTTGATAGGGGACCTCTATAAATAGGAGGGATTCAGAGCCTCAAAGGCTAGAGCCTTTGCTTGCCTCTCTTATTCTCCTTCCCCTCTCCACCTCAGAGTAGGCCTAGAGTTTTGAGGAGCGTCGTCGCAGCCCTATTGTGTGGATCACCGCTAGAGAGGAGGACGCTTGACCTCCTTCACCCTCTCCTAAAGATCTGCAAGGAAATTGGGATATATGATATCCCTAGGTAACACAATCTACTCTAAACACAATTTTTAGTTTCACGGATTTTGCACACCAATCTTCGCACGACGTCGAACATCTCTTTGGGAATCGGGGATTTTGTTTTCTTGCTCTTCCGCTACGCATCTGATGTCGCCCCCCAAGATTTCCCAATAGGTACAACCACCCAGACTAGCAGTACCACCGCTTGACACAATCTCGAAGACTATGCCACGATGGTGCCACTTCTTGGGGCACTATTTGGGCCTTTTATTTAGCCCAACACAATCCTTACATGGGCCCAACTGGCCCCTAATTGGGTTGGCCCAAATCCAAACCCAATTACATACTAACTACGATTCCCAAGACATATTCTAAGCTAAACAAGTCCGTAAGTCTAGTTTCTTCTAGCGAGATTCCAACGAACTTCCGACGATCTCTCGGCAATGTTCTAGCGAACTCCCGGCAAGCTCCTAGACTTCACGATGATCTTCTTGGCAAGTTCCGATGAGCTTCTCTGGCAAGCTCCGAGACTTCTCTATTGGTTTCGATAGAACTTCCGACGAACGTCCGGACTTCCGACGAACTCTCGAACTCCCAACGAAATCGCGTCCTTGACTCCGGGACTTCATTAAATCGCGTCCTTGACTCCAGGACTTCATTTTGCTTCATGCCTTGCTATCATAGTTAATCTTACACATATAAAACACACTTCAATCTAGACAATTAATACTAAGCATTAATCATGTTGTCTGGCATGTCATTGGTCCCTCGACGCTTCGTTTGATTCTTCGGCGCATCATCCTCTCTTGCGGCCTATTGCCTAATCGACCAGTTGACTCCGCAACTCTAATATCCTTGGTGCAATATCCGCTCTTCTTGGCCTGATACCCGAATCTATGGCCCGAAGCCTTCTGTCGATATGTTGATCAATCCTCCGGCCCGACGTCCAATCTTCTGACTTGTTTTCCTCCGGCCCAACATGATTCTTCCTACTGTAATTTTCTTATCCTGATCGAAGTATCCTACTTCACTCAAAACATAGATTAAAACATAAATACTTATCAATTAGTTTCATCATCAAAATACGAGATTCAACAATCTCCCCCTTTTTAATGATGACAACCAATCGACGATGGAGTTAATCTTAACTCTTGGAGTTTAAACAAACTCCCCCTATCAATATGCCATATTGATAGAAACTCTTGGATTCAAAAATCCAAGCAACATGTCATGATTAAATCATGCATAACATCAACATACTTCTCCCCCTTTGTCATCAACAAAAAGGAGAAGTTCAATTCTCATGTGTTTAGACATAAAAGTTCAAATCATTGCATGAACAACATAATATCAAGTTTTATCATCATGCAAGCTAGCAATTTTGAGATGTTCAAGAAAGCAACTCTTGCTTCTTGAAATATATAAGTTTGTAAATTTTGCTAGATGTGCAAGTTATAAGTTTTGCTTCTTGAGATAGGCAAGCTAGTGATGTTCAAGATAGTAAGCTCTTTCTTCTCAAAATATATAACTTCGAACACATTGCTTCTCTTAAGATTTGCAAGCTAGTTAGCAAGCTAGCAAAATTTGCTCCCCCTTTGTCATTGTCAAATAGAAGGGAATAATAGTACAATAGTATAATTCATTTCCCTTTACTATAATCTTCAAATCATGATAAGGGTTAAGTATTAACCTTATTTCAATATGTTTGTGCATCATTAAAGTTTCAATTTACAACATGCATAATTATAAAACTTTACATTTCATTTTTCATGCATGATATCGAAATATAAATCAATCATCATTATAAGCATATCATACATGATACTAAAACATTAAAAATTTTAAGCATTTATCTATATTTTGATCATGATACCAAACATTCATCATTTAGAGCATTCATGATACACATTATATGCAATACATCACATACATCATTATAATAAAAAGTATAAGTATTACATGTATCATTCCAAATATAAATATTTCACATCATGATGGTATCAGTTTGTCAAATTTTATCCTCCCATGCATGATCATAACTTTTCCATCTTTTATCATATGTATGTATCAAAATAAATTCATGAATATTTCATGCATTCATATCATCACATAAAGAATATCAAGAAGAATTAATTGGGTGATGAGATAAATATTTCATGAATACAAGGAATTGTACATAAAAATCATATCATGAGAGATAAAATATCAAAGATCGTGGGGATAAATCATGAGTATCAATAGACATATTATGATTCTTTTTTAATAACTCAAATAACGAAAAGAAAGAATCATAGTAGACAATCTTGATTAATAAAAAGAATTTTTGAGTTAAAATTTCGAGAATTCAAGAGAAAGCATGATTCATTTTAACAAATCTCCTTTTAAATAAATAATGAAAAGAATTCTTAGAAGATCATGATATAGATTTTCTTCTTTAGTAAACGACAAGAAGAAACATGGGAGATCAAATAAGAGATCTTGATTCATAAAAGATTTCATGTTATAAATTTAAAAAAATCAAGATAAATCTTATTCAAATTCAAATCGTCACACCAAAATCATTTTCAAGAGATTCAAAAAATATATAAATAGATTTGTTAATCTCCTTTTTGGAAAACTCGATAAAGTAAGGAAAAAGAAATCTTTCAAGGAGAAACCTATCCTCTTTTTAGTTGTTTCAATTCATGTGATTTATTTCATTTATGCCAAATAAATAAATGTATCAACATTTAAAACCGAAAAAGCCACTTTCATTACCATAAAAATCGATAATCCATCAATCACAAGAATCATCATGCATAATTTTGAAATATAAATTTATTAAGCATGATCTCAAATTACATTATTTTATGAAGCATGATTTCATATTTTCAATCAGAAGAATTTTGTTTGTTTATCATAAAATATGCATTTTCCTTTTTAGGTGAATCTAACTTTTCAAGCTTAGTTTTTGATACAAAATCCATGCATCATCATTAAGCATGATATCAAACTTCTTAATATTTTCATTAAGACATTAAGCATGGTTTCAATCAAAATCGAAAATCATCATAGGATCATCATTATTTCTTCTTGAAAAACATTCATAAGATCATCATTAGATTTAAATCTAACATTTTATTCTATTATAAAACATGAAATTTTCATGAAAAATAATTATTCTAAACAAACAAAAATGCATCATGAATAGAATCATGTAATTTTGAATTAAAATAAGAGGGTATCGATTACCGCATCGTCGAAAGCCGTTAAGACGTAGTTTGCCACCTCGCCTTTGTTGATTTTCTCCTCGTCTTCGGATGAGCTCGATTCATCCCAAGGTGCTTCCTTCTTCTTGTGTTCATAGCAAGTAGTTGTGTTCTTTTCAAATTTATTTTTATTTTTTAATTATTATTTAATGAACTTTTTAAATTTCATGATGAGTTCAAGTTCACCATCACTTGAGCTTAAGTGGTCTTCGATTGTTCTTAGTCTGAAATCCTTCATGTTCTTTGGAAGGTTGTTCTTGAGTTCTTTATGTGCATTGCACATTATTTCATAGGTCATCAAAGACCCTATTAGTTCTTTAATCGGAAAGATATTCAAATTTTTTTATTCTTGAATTACCGTTACTTTTGAATCCCAACTCTTATTAAGAGAATGCAAAATCTTGTTTACAAGTTCAAAATCTGAAAAACATTTGTCAAGAGCTTTTAAACCATTGACGACATCCATAAAATGGGTGTACATGTCAACAATGGTTTCGCTAGGTTTCATTCGAAAAAGTTCAAAATCATGCATTAAAAAATTAACTTTAGAATTCTTAACTTTGCTAGTGCCTTCGTATGTGATTTACAAAGTGTGCCAAATGTCAAAAGCCGTTTCGCACATAGAAACCCGATTAAACTCGTTTTTGTCTAAAGTACAAAATAAGAATTCATAGCCTTTGCATTTAGAGAAAATGTCTTCTTCTCCAAATCATTCCAATTGTTCATTGGAAGAGAAGACATTTCAAATCCGTTTTTGACTATGTGCCATAAGTTCAAATCCAAAGAAAGCAAGAAAACTCTCATTCGAGTTTTCCAATATGTGTAGTCCATCCCATTGAAAAAGGGAGGACGAATGAGAGAGTGACCCCCCTTGAAAGCCGTAAAGAACCATTTCTCTTGGGTGTTAAACCAACTGAGAATTCACGAAGCTCTGATACCAATTGTTAGGATCAGGGTCAGCACTAAGAGGGGGGGGGTGAATTAGTGCAGCGGTAAAATTACGTCTTCAAAAATGTTTCGTTTCGATAAAACTAATTTCGGAAACTTAACTTGAAACACGTTCGTAAATGTATTGAAAGCAGTAAACTATTAAAGAGGTTTGCAGTAATAATAAATTGCTTAAAGTAAAATGCAAACCAGATTTTAGAGGGGTTCGGTCGTCGTGACCTACATCCACTTCACTAATTCCTCTTCCTTAGAGGCCACTGGCATCCACTATTGGTCTTCCTTCAATAGGCGAAGACCAATCACCTTTTACACCCTTCTTCTCCTTTTCCTGGGTTTAGGAGACAACCCTTACAAGTACTCACTCCTCTCTTACAGAATTCTAAACTTAGAGTGGAGGAGGGAATTTCTAAAGAGATTGCAGCAACATTTCTTCACTTTTAAAATCTCTATGCTTGTATCTTTTAACCAAGGATGAGAGGGGTATTTATAGGCTTCAAGTTGATTCAAACTTGAAGCCTAAAAACATCTCATCTTGGGTTTCCCGTGCATGGGCGGTACCACCGCCTACGTTGGGCGGTACCGCCGCTAGTGTCAGTCTGACATTGACACTGCACTGGACGGTACCACTGCCCAGTTTGGTGGTACCATCGCCTAAGATGCTGTGCTGGGTGGTACCACTGCCCAAACTAGCGGTACCACCACCTGGCACCCTGCTAGGGGCAGTACAATCGCCCAGACTAGCGGGACCACCGCCTGACATAGTCTCGAAGACTGTTTCATGATGGTGTCACTTCTTGGAGCACTGTTTGGGCCTTTCATTGGGCCCAACACAGTCATTACATGGGCCCAATTGGCCCCTAATTGGGTTGGCCCAAATCCAAACCCAATTATGTACTAACTACGATTCCTAAGACATATTCTAAGCTAAACAAGTCTGTAAGTCTAGTTTCTTCCGGCGAGCTTCCGGCGAACTTCTGACGATCTCTCGACAATGTTCCAGCGGACTCCCAGCAAGCTCCTGGACTTCATGATGATCTTCTTGGTGAATTTCGATGAGCTTCTCTGGCAAGCTCCGAGACTTCTCGGCTAGTTCCGACAGAACTTCCGACAAACGTCCGGACTTCCGATGAACTCTCGAACTCCCAATGAAATCGCATCCTTGACTCTGGGGCTTCATTTTGCTTCATGCCTTGCTATCATAGTTAATCCTGCACATGTTAAACATACTTCGATCTAGACAATTAATACTAAACATTAATCATATTGTCTAGCATGTTATTGGTCCCTCGACACTTCATCCGATTCTTCGGCGCATCGTCCTATCTTGCGACCTATTGCCCAATCGACCAGTTGACTCCGTAACTCTGATATATTGGCGCAGTATATGCTCTTCTTGGCTCGATGCCTGAATCCATGGCCCAAAGCCTTCTATCGATATGTCGACAGATCCTCCGACCCGACGTCCAATCTTCTGACATGTTTTCCTCCGGCCCAACATGATTCTTTCTGCTTTACTTGTCTTATCCTAATCGAAGCATCCTGCTTCATTCAAAAAGTAGATTAAAACATAAACAATTACCAATTGGTTTCATCATCAAAATATGAGATTCAACACAGAGCATCAATGAAGCTTTCACCTCGGTTCTATAGAACCTACTAAATTTTAGAGCGCATCAGAGCGATAGCATACAGATTGGACTTACCCGCTAGCTCTCAAATCCATCCAGTCTTCCATGTATCATGTTTAAAGCTTAAGTTGGGACAAAACAAGATAGCCCAAAGCCATCTACCAAATATGACTGCCCAAGTAGAACTCCAGATCCAACCAAGTACCATTATTGATCGATAGATCATGACTCAATGACGACGACCCACTACTGAAGTGCTAATATAGTGGGCAAACCTACCAGCAGAAGATGGCACTTGGGAGAACTATGACGACTTGAAGATCAAATTCCCAGAATTCATGGATCGTTAGTCTCAAGGATAAGGCTGATTTGAAGAGGACGAGTCTGTTAGGACTCTAGCTATGAGAGTCCTAATTGAGTTTCATTGAAATAGGCATTCATGTAAAACATACCTAGCCAACCCCTATTAAAGAGGTGAAGAGGTCAGCTATGGTTAGGGTTAGTGGGAGGTTGCTTCTTAGAGTAGGAGTCTCATTAGGAGTTAGTTAAAAGTAGGAGTCTTGAGTAGGAGTCCAATTAGGAGTTTGGGTTTAGAAGCCCTATAAATAGTTATGTATTCATCCTCTTTTGACAAGCAATATATGAATCTTCTTAGCAGCCTTTGAGTAGTAACTTGGAGGAAGGAACCCCTATAGAGTTCCAAGGAGGCCGATCCCCTAAAGAGATCAACCCCAAGCTTCGAATCTGCTAGGGTTCTAACAGTCGGTGGCCTCGACGGAAGAGGAATTGGGAGTGGACGTAGGTCGCGACGACCGAACCGCTATAAATTTTGTGTGTATTTCTATTTTGCTTTTCATTGCCATTCCTTATTGATTTAATTGTCCACTACTCTCACTTGCATTTTAAGTTAAATATATTTTTGAAATAGATTTGATCGAATGAAACTTTTGAATCATTGCAATTTTATGAAAGCACTAATTCATCCCCCCTCCCCCCTCTTAGTACCTATATGGTCCTAACACATTTTAAATAATTCATAACTATGAACCAAAAGATTAATTTTAGATTATTTTACTCTATTTATGCCTTTGTGAGTAACTTAGAGTGTATGCCAAACATCATTTGTAGGGTCATATTTAGAACCTCGATTGAACTCCTTTTTGTCTAAAGCATCCATAGCTTTAGCATTTAAGAAAAATGTTCTCTTTTCAAAGTCATTTCATTCATTCATCGATTTAGAAGATTTTTGAAAGCCAAAATCGATAATGTTCATGTTAGGAAAAGAGTCAGCACTAAGACGGAGGGGGTGAATTAGTGCAGCGGTAAAATACGTTAGTTTCAGAAAATTCTTTCGTACAATAAAAATTGATTTCGGAAACTTAACTTAAAACATGTGTTCATAAATGTATTGTAGGCAGTAAGCAAGTAAAATGGTTTATAATAAAGTAAATGGCAATAATAGATATGAAAACCAGAGAACACGCTAATTTTATAGTGGTTCGATCGTCGTGACCTACATCCACTTTGCTGATTCCTCTTTCGTCGAGGCCACCAGCATCCACTATCGGTCTTCCTTCAACAAGCAAAGACCAAGCACCTTTTAAAACTTGATTCTCCTTTTACCGAGTTTAGGAGATAACCCTTACAACCCCCACTTACTCCTCTCTCAAACTATTCTAACACTTATAACTTTTGAGAGGAGTTCACATAAGATTACAACAGTGTTTCTTTCTATTTTTACTCTCAAGTCTTGTATAGTTTAACTAGGGATGAGAGGGGTATTTATAGGCCTCAAGTTGATTCAAACTTGGAGCCTAAAAACATCTCATCCTGGGTTTCCTAGGTTCGGGTGGTACCACCGCCTGTGCTGGGAGGTAGCACCGCTTGTGTTAGTTTGACACTGACACTGCACTGGGCGGTACCATCGCCCAATCTAGTGGTACCACTGCCTGGGAGGCTGTGCTAGGTGGTACCATCGCCCAGACTGGTGGTACCACCGCCTACAGCCTCTCGGAGGCTTTGTCTTGGCGGTACCACCGCCTAACACAGTCTCGGAGATTGTGCCATGACGGTGCCACCTCTTGGGTCACTGTTTGGGCCTTTTCATTGAGCCCAACACAGTTCTTATATAGGCCCAACTAGCCCCTAATTGGGTTGGCCCAATTCCAATCCCAATTATGTGCTAACTATGAATTCTAAGACATTTCCTAACCTAAACAAGTTTGTATGTCTAGTTTCTTCCAATGAGCTTCCGGCGATCTTCCGGTGAACTTCCGACGGTCTCTTGGCAATGTTCCAGCAGACTCTCGGCAAGTTCCTGGACTTCACAATGATCTTCTTGGTGAGTTCCGACAAACTTCTTTGGTAAGCTCCTAGACTTCTTGGTTGGTTCCGACAGAACTTTCGACGAACGTTTGGACTTCCGATGAACTCTCGAACTCCCAACGAAATCACGTTCTTGACTCTGGGACTTCATTTTGCTTTATGCCTTGCTATCGTAGTTAATCTTTCACATGTAAAAACACACTTCGATCTAGACAATTATTACTAAGCTTGAATCATGTTGTCCGTCATGTCATTGGTCCATCGATGCTTCGTCCGATTCTTCGACGCATCATCCTCTCTTGCGGCCTATTGCCCAATCACCTAATTGACTCCGTAACTCTGATATCCTTGGTGCAATATACGCTCTTCTTGGCCCGATGCCTAAATCTATGGCCTGAAGTCTTCTGTCGATACGTCGACCGATCCTCCAGCCCGACGTCCAATCTTCTGACATGTTTTCCTCCAACCCAACATGATTCTTCCTACTTTAATTGTCTCTCCCTGATCGAAGCATCTTATGTCACTCAAAAAGTAGATTAAATCAGTAACACTTATCAATTAGTTTCATCATCAAAATCTCAAATTCAACAATCTCCCTCTTTTTTATAATGACAACCAATTGATGACGGAATTAAACTTAACTCCCAGAGTTTAAACAAACTCCCCCTATCAATATGCCATATTGATAGACCCTTGAATTCAAGCTGAATTCAAGTCATTGCAAATTTCATCATGAATATTTGTAACATGTCATCATGCATAACATGATCATACTTCTCCTCCTTTGTCATCAATAAAAAGGAGAAGTGTAACTTTCAAGTGTTTGGATATTAGTTCAAATCATCGCATACTAAGCATAATCTTCAGTTTTATCATCATGCAAGCTAGCAATAATTTTACAACATTTTAAAACATGCAAGCTAGCAATTTTGAGATATTCAAGAAAGCAGAAAGCAACTCTTGCTTCTTGAAATATACAAATTTGTAAATTTTGTTAGATGTGCAAGTTAGCATGTTTTGCTTCTTGAGATAAGCAAGATAGCACTTCTTTCTCCATGTAATTTGTAAGCTAGCAAATTTTTGCTTCCTTTGCAATGTTTGAGCTAGCAATTTTATTTCTTTTGCAAAGTGTAAGTTTCTAAATTTTGCAAGATGAGCTAGCGATATTTCTCCCCCTTTGTCAATGTAAAAAAGTTGGGAAGAATACAATGTTGTAATTCTTTTCCCTTTACAATAATTTTCAAAGCATGATAAAGGTAAACAACAAAAATAAGTGTCAAAAGATCATATATCATTTTTGACAAGAAAGCATGATAGGAAAAATAATCTTGATTCAAAAAGAATATTCAAGTTTAAAATTCGAAAAATCTAGATCATGATCCGAAAAAGAATGTATAAGGAGAGTTTATGCATCTTTTGCAATTTGGCTAAATTTAACATTCAAACTAGCAATTTTCTTTCTCCCCTTTATCGTAATCAAGGAAGAAGTAGAGTGAATGTCAATACTCTACTTATAACATGAGGTTTACAACTACAAATACAAAGGAATTTACACATCATGTCATGAAAGATAATAATATCGAATGTCACAAGACATGACTTATTTCATCAAATCTCTTCTTTTTATAAATGGATAAAAGAAACATAGGAGATCTTGATTCGTGCATAAGAAATCTCAAGTTATAAATTTAGAAAAATGATTCGATTGGATATATCATCTTATTATTAAAATGAATCATATGAAAAGAAATCCAAAATCATCATGTAAAATCATCATGTAAAATCATCAAAATCTTTTACATAGTCCAAGAGATTCATAGATTCATTATGATAATTTTCTTCTTTAGATGATAAAATCATATGAGAACAAAATGATTCATATAAAATACATCTCATGTCATAAACATGAATAAATTAAGTGTTTGGTTAAATATGAAAACAAATTGTCAAATCCAAAATGATCATCAAAATCACTTTTCGGATCATTTAATAAAAGCGCCATAGATATATTAAAAATAAGTCAAGTTCTTTTAGTTTCAAATTTTGTGATTGATTTCATGTTCAAGTATTTCATACAAAGGCCATGCTTCATTATTTATAATAAAAAAATAATATGGAAATCATAAGATCATCAAGCTCAATAAACCCAAAATTCATTATTATTTCAAATCACCATGCATAATTATAAAATCATCAAGCATGATACCAAGACTTTTTAATATTTTCATTACATCATTATGCATCATTAAATCATTAAGCATGATTTCATTAAACATGAAGCATCTTCAATCAAAATCAAGAAACAATAAGGAAATCAACATGATACACATTATTTCTTCTTGAAAAATATACATATGATTATCATTAGATTTAAATCTAACATTTTATTCCTTTAACATAAAACATATAATTTTCATTATCATTTTAAAAATTACTAACATGATAAGCATGATTCCTAATTTTTTGCATTTTCATTTATTAAACATGCAATTTTCAAGAAAAATAATTATTCTAAACTAAATTAAAAATAACTCAGAAAATGCATCATGTAATTTCAAAATAAATTAAAGGTATTTTAATTACCTCAACGTCGAATGCCGTTAAGGCATAGTTTGGCACCTCGTCTTTGTTTTTCTCCTCGTCTTCGGATGAGCTTGATTCGTCCAAAGTCACTTCTTATTTTTAAGTTCATTTTTAATATTCAATTATTATTTTAAAAATTTCAGAAAGAGTTCAAGTTCATCATCACTTGAGCTTATGCTCGAGTGGTCTTTAATTGTTCTAAGTCTGAAATCCTTCCTATTCTTTGGAAGGTGGTTCTCAAGTTCTTTACGTGCATTGCACATCATTTCATATGTCATTAAAGACCCTATAAATTCTTCAATTAGTAAATGGTTCAAGTTTGTTTATTCCTAAATAGCCGTTACTTTTGAATTCTGAGTTTTAGAAAGTGAGTATAAAACTTTATTCACAAATTCAAGATTTGAAAAACATTTGCCAAGAGCTTTTAAACTATCGACGACATCCATAAAGCAAGTGTACATGTCAACAATAGTTTCGCTCGGCTTCATCTGAAACAGCTCGAAATCATGCATCAAAAAATTAATCTTCGAATCTTTTACTCTATTCGTGCCTTCGTGTGTGATTTCAAGAGTGTGCCATATATCGAAAGTCGTTTCGCAAGTAGAAACCCGATTAAACTTAGTTTTATCTAAAGTGCAAAATAAGGCATTCATACCCTTTGCATTTAGAAAAAAAGTCTTCTTCTCCAAATCATTCCAATGGTTCATTAGAAAAGAAGACATTCGAAAATTGTTTTCAATAATACTTTATAAATTTAAATCCAAGGAAAATAAGAAAACTCTCATTCAAGTTTTCCAATATGTGTAGTTCGTCCCATTGAACAAGGGAGGACGAATGAGAGAGTGACCCTCTTGAAAGCCGAAATGAGCCATTTCCCTTAGGTGTTAAACCAAATGAGAAATACAAGGCTCTGATACCAACTGTTAGGAAAAGAGTCGGCACTAAGTGAAGGGGTGAATTAGTGCAGCGATAAAATACGTTAGTTTTGAAAAATTCTTTTATACGAAAAAAATCGATTTCCGAAACTTAACTTGAAACACGTGTTCGTAAATGTATTAAAGGTAGTAAGCAAGTAAAATAGTTTATAGTAAAGTAAATGGCAACAATGGAAATGCAAATTAGAGAACATGCCAATTTTATAGTGGTTCGGTCATCGTGACCTACATCCACTCCGTCGATTCCTCTTCCGTCGAGGCCACTAGCATCCACTATCGGTCATCCTTCAATAGGCGAAGACCAACCACCTTTTACAACTCGATTATCCTTTTGCCGAGTTTAGGAGATAACCCATACACCTTTTACAACTCGATTATCCTTTTCCTTTTACAAAGTTGATTCAAACTTTGAGCCTAAAAACATCTCATCTTGGGTTTCCTAGGTTCGGATGGTACCACTGCCTATGCTAGGCGATACCACTGTTAGGATCAAGAGCACTAAGAGGGGGGGGGTGAATTAGTGCAGCGGAAAACTTTCGACGATTAAAAAGGTATTCGTACGATAAAAGCGATTTCGGTAGAAAAGCCGATTCGTAAATCTCTTTAACTTGTAATCAAGCGAGATGTAGTTAAAGGAAATCTATGAAGGCAATTTGCAGTTATGATGAAAGTTAAAATGTAAGCACAAACTGAAATATGATGTTCATACGATAAAACTAATTTACGTCTAAACGTCGATTCGAAAAATACTGAACTTTAAAACACGATCGTAAATGTGCAGAAGGCAGTAAGCTATTGAGGAGGTTTGCAGTAAGGATAGGATGCTCAAAGTAAATGCAAACCGAGATTTAGAGTGGTTCGGTCAATCTTAACCTACATCCACTTTTGGCTTCCTCCACCGACGAGGTCACAGACGTCTATTAGAGGCCTTCCTTCAATAGGCGAAGGCCAACCACCATTTTACAGTTTCACTCCTTTTGACGGGCTTAGGAGACAACCCTTACAGAATTTTCTCTCCTCTCTTTAAAGATCAGAACTTGGAAGAAAAAAGGGAGAAGAACTTTTGGCCTTTACAATAATTTTGAGCTCTAAAAATCATAAAATAAGATCAGGATTTCGGTGTGTTTTTGGTGCTCTTTCAGTGCTGAAAGGGTGGGGTATTTATAGGCCCCAACCCAGTTTGAATTTCGAGCTCAAAACTGTCAATTCCCGAAATTCTGGGATCTGGCGGTTGCACCTCCTGACTGAGGCGGTTGCACCGCCTAGCACAGCTCGAAGACTGAGCCTCTGGGCGGTGCCACCTCCTGTCAGGGGCAGTTGCACCTCCTGCCAGAGCTCGAAGACCAAGCTCAGGCGGTGCCACCGCCTAACTGAGGCGGTTGCACCTCCTGCCAGAGCTCGAAGACCGAGCTCAGGCGGTGCCACCTCCTGGCTGGGGCGGTTCAACCGCTTAGCAGAAATCAGGGTCCGAATGGGTTGATCCATTCGGCCCAATTTGGGTTTTTTAGGGGCCCAATTGCCCCAAGATTAAGTTAATGGGATCACCTCCCATTTCCAACTTAATCATTGTGCTAACTACAATATTTCCTAAGATATTTACTACAACTTGCTCTGGTGCATCAATCGCTTCTTCCAGCGAGCTTCCGGCGAACTTCCGTCAATCATCCGATGAACCCTCGGTGAAGCTCCTGCGGACTTCCGGCAAACTCCTGGACTTGCGACGATCCACTTGGCGAGTTCCGATGAACTTCTTTGGCAAGCTCATGAACTTCTCGGATTTGTTCCCGTAGAACCTCCGACGACTGTCCGAACTTCCGTCGAACTCTCGAACTCCCAACGTGATCATTGTCTTGATTCCGGCGCAACTCCTGCTGCATATCTTACTTTCATCGTAGTTAATCCTGCACACTTATCTCAACATATAGATTAGATAACAAATGACAATTAACTTTATCATCAAAATCCGAGATTCAACAATCTCCCCCTTTTTGATGATGACAATCAATTGATAATGGAGTTAACCTTAACTCCCCCTGTCTATAAGCCATACTTGAGATAAGTCATTCATGAATTCAAAACCTTTGAATTCAAGAGACATATTGATAAGTTAAAATCATTTAAACTTATCAATACTCCCATCATGATTCCCATCATGATGTTTCTCTCTGAAGATGATGTCAAGGCTTGACATTCATTTTCAAATTTTACATTACAAGTTTGAATGATGGTAATAGTAGCAATTCATCATATTGTAAGATGTCAACATGTAAAACTGCGAAGTAAGATTTTGATATCATTACATGATGCACATATTTCAAATGTTTTAGCAATTATTGCATTTCATCACATGGTAAGATATCAATACGTAAAATTACGATGCAAGTTTTTGTTTGATATCTTGACACGATACAAACAAGGCATAGCATAGCATTAATACTCATATATTTCTCCCCCTTTGTCATCAACAAAAAGTGTGGTAATTGTGATACCAGGAGAATAATATAAGCAAATTTTGAGCATAAGTGTGATAATTGTTCATGCCTTTACTAGGTTCATGTTATTTTCCAATAGTGAGTGATAGGAAATCAATTATACAAGCATATAAAGGAAAGCATGATATGTAGATCGCTTTGAGTACTTCTTTGTTTTTATTTGTTATAATATTTTTGCATGAAGGAGGAAGGCTATTTGTGAGTTTACTTTGAGTGAAGTTAAAATCGATGAGAGATTAAATCATGCTTCATTTTTACAAGGATCAAGATATGTATGTGAAACAAATCTTTGCAAGTAAAAACACTATCATCCATATTTCAAGATGGAATTTATAAGCAGAAATCATTTCATCAAATCCATTTCAGAAAAATATTTTTCATATAATAAGTGTATGAGAAAATCTGATTGTTAGGATACCAATTGTTAAGCGAATCCGAAAATGAAATTAACACTTTCATGTAGTCGGATAAGACTATGCTATAGATTTTCAAATACAATCATGAAGACAAAACATGCTTATTGTTATGGCAATTTTTGTATTCAACACATAATTTCCAACATGTTATTTAGGCATGTAATGGCAATCAAGTGATTTGATCATTCAATAAAGTTTAAAAAATAATTTTAACTAGTTTATGTATTCGGACACATCAACATTCCTAATTCTCTTCTTATGAAATCAAATTGTTCTTCACTTAGAGGTTTTGTAAAAATATCAACTAGTTGATGTTTAATATTATAGCAATATAATAACATGATGCATCAACCGCATTGGTATATCATTTTCTCAAATCATATTTATCATGGAAACCAAGGCACAAGATTTTCAAGGTGGTTATAAAAACATTTAGTTTTAATGTAAAATCCGACAGTGAGTAATGAGATTAAACAATGAGTGATATTTGTAACTCTGCTCACAAATAAATACATCAGGTAACCATATCAAAGATCAAGGCACAGGGCATTGTGATCATGGTGAGTAACAAAAAGAGTTTACAATACACATATAAGCTCATTCAGGAGGTGAAAAATTAAAATGCCTAAATAAAGAGTCAAATTGTCGATGAATTTGCTGCAGCTCAGATAGGATTTGATCTTGTCGATGTTCAAGCCGTTCTTGTCTTTGTTCAAATCGGTCCATCCGAATCCCAATATCTTCGATAGATAATGCAGGATCTTGCTCAAATGAATGTGTTTTCTTAAAGGGACAGATCGGAGGAGATTGAGTACCCCTAAAGACTGGTGTTTCCAGTTCTGGTTCAGGTTGAGGGGGATCGGTTCTTCTAGGCATTCTAACCCAGTTACCGTTTCTATAAACACATCTCAATCGGTGAAGTAGATTTTTATTTATTATGCTAACTCTATCTACTTTTATTACTTCTTCGTTGAATGGTATTGGAATATCGTAGGCTTTCAGTATTCTAGTGATTATACCACCATATGGAAGCATCATGTCTTTCTTAGATAGTTCTAACATATTTTGTTGGATAAGATAACCAAGACAGATGTCATGTCCTTTCATGATCCAATATATAGTTCCTAATTCTATTTGGCTTACTTCATCATGATGGTATTATTTAGGGAGAATGATGCTAGTTAGGATATGATGAAGTACATTAGTGTTTAGTGGTAATAGATGTTCACAACTTTTAGGAACAATCGCTAAATTGGGATTGGCGAAAATTGTTCCTAAGGCTTCAACATATGTTGTCCCAACAGTTTCATCATCCCATGATCCTCTAAAGTAAAGTCCTCTATTTTTTATGGGAATGCCTATCATGTCGCAAATGAGTTTATCCGTAATAGAGATGTGTTGTCCTAAGAGATAGGTAGACATTCTTTCTTCTTCATCTACTTGTATATTGTTGTAAAATAATCTAACAAGTCTTGGATAGATGGGTTCATTAATTTGTAAAATAGGGAGTAGATCTAGGTTTGCAAACCATTGGATTGTCTCTAAGTCTCTTAGTTCATCTAAATCTACATGTTTTCCCTTATTGACACTTCTAAATTCGAAAGAGGAAAACTTTTCAGCGTGATATTTTGAATCGAAAAGGGTAAGATCAAAGTCTTCCACTAATCTCCTCTTCCCTTTGTCCCTTGATGATCTTCTAGACCTCATAACTACTGCTGTTTAGGAGGATAGTAATGAGCAAGAGTAAATGAATCAAAAACAGAATTTAAGGGCTTCTTAGAGAATACCTTAGTGAGATCTTCAAGAGAAGGAGAGATTGTTGATCTTTTGCTTCGAAATGAGGAGTATTTGGGATGCTGTGAGGGGAGAAATGGAAGTGGAGAAGCTTTGGAAGAGTAAAGAGGGGAAGGGAGTGAGTTGGGGTCGGTTCCACCGCCGGCCCTAGCTCGGGTTAAAAGGGGGCAGGATTACGGGCGGTTGCACCGCTGGCTGGGGCGGTGCAACCGCTTGCAATACGTGATAGTCGGAGGTGCTACCTCTAGCTGGGGCGGTGCAACCGCTGCCGGCAGTGAGCATGGTTCTGACTGCTGTGTGGTCCGAATCGAATGTTTTTGACTTTGAGATGAATTTTTATTTGTGGATCAATCAAATTTACCTACGTAATTATGTAAGAATTTTCATTTTAAGATAAGAACTTTTGCACGATCAAGATAGATCTTTTGACGTGCATACTCTCAATGTCATACACATGTTTGTGACAGATTGTTCAAGTTGGTAAGCCTTGCAAGTTCATGACAAACTTAGTCAGTTCATGATATAGTTGGATTCGAAAGTTATGAACGGATGAAATTGATGGGTTCGAAAATCCAGAGGATATGTGAAGGGAGAATCATGGGTTTCCAATTCTAAGGGATCAAATGGGATTGTATCCATATCGCATTTGTAATTTTAATTTTCTAATCCTCTTTTTGTTATTTAGGCTAGAGAGCATCACGTGTTCTTTTTGGACCTCGGGTGATGAATATCGAGAATCCAAAGGGTAGGATATTATTTCTTGCTACCAGCTTATGATGTTTTACGTCTTTACAAGAAAGGCTGATTTTTAGGTAACCATTTGTTTTTGGGTGCCTCAAAAATAGATCTACATTGTTTATCATGTTGCATAGACTTTATCATGGTTCCTTTAGGAACCCAAATTAATTTGTTCGGACTAATTTTCTTGAATGGACAATAATGCGTTTTATGTCCAAGTTTGCAACAAAAGTTGCATTTGCTTTGGTATCGTACATGTAAGATGGGGCCTTTTATGAAGGTGGTTGGATTTTGGTGAGGACTTCTCATAAATCCGATTCCACTTCTTTTGGGAACGTGACCCTTGTTTGCAAGGATCATGTTCAAAGACTTGCTACCAACCTCGAATTTCTTCAAGGTGTCTTTAAGTAGCAAGTTATCCTTTTGGAGAGTTTCTAGATCATGGCATTTTATGCATGAACCTAAACTATCATGATATTCAGTTTTTAACTTATCAAAATTACAAGTAAGACTATCATGCTCCTTTTTTAGCTATTTGTATTTTCTACTAATAATCTTGCATTCATCAAATAAGTCATGGAAGGCATTTAATAATTCGTCAAATGATAAATCTGCATCTATTAAATTCGTTACCTCCTCCCCGATGACCATTAAGGCGTAATGAGCAACTTGCTCGGTGTTGGACTCCTCTTCTTCGGACGCGCTCGAGTCATCCCACGTTGCTTTGAGCGCCTTCTTCTTTGATGTTCTATTTTTGACTTGGGGACAATCACTCTTGTAGTGTCCCAGCTTTTTGCACTCATAGCAAATAACTTGGTCCTTCTTGGGTTCAAATTTATTTATTTTTTATTCTTAAACTTGTTTCTTTTAATGAATTTTTTAAATTTTCTTGTTAGAAGTGCCAAGTCATCGTCACAATCCTCATCACATGAGTTTTCTCTTAAGTGGTCTTTTGAAGTTCTAAGTGTCATATCCTTCCTGTTCTTTGGAAGGATGTCTTCTTGCTCTTCATGAGCTTTGTAAGTCATCTCGTAGGTCATTAATGACCCGATTCGTTCTTCAAGAGGGAAGTTGTTTAGATCTTTCGCCTCTTGAATAACAATGACTTTAGGATTCCAACTCTTAGGAAGGGATCTTAGAATCTTATTTACGAGCTCAAAATCCGAAAAATATTTTTCGAGTCCTTTAGACCATTGACGATATCCGTGAAACGGGTAAACATGTCGCCAATAGTCTCACTCGGTTTCATCCGGAAAAGTTCGAAAGAATGTATCAAAAGATTGATTTTTAACTCTTTCACTCTACTTGTGCCTTCGTGAGTCACTTCGAGTGTGTGCCAAATATCAAATGCAGTTTCATAAACCGAAACACGGTTGAACTCATTTTTATCAAGCGCACAAAATATGGCATTCATAGCCTTTGCATTAAGAGCGAAAGCCTTCTTCTCCAATTCATTCCAATCGATCATTGGAAGAGAAGACTTCAAAAATCCATTTTCAACAAGATTCCAAAGTTCAAAATCCATAGAAATAAGAAAGATCCTCATTCGGGTCTTCCAATAGGTGCACTCTGTCCCATTGAACATGGGTGGACGTGTAATAGAATGGCCCTCTTGGTTTCCGGCGTATGCCATCTCTCTTGGGTTTTAATCCGTTTGAGAGTTAACCCCACTCTGATACCAATTGTTATGATCAAGAGCACGAAGAGGGGGGGTGAATTAGTGCAGCGGAAAACTTTCGACGATTAAAAAGGTGTTCGTACGATAAAAACGATTTCGGTAGAAAAGCCGATTCGTAAATCTCTTTAACTTATAATCAAGCAAGATGTGGTTAAAGGAAATCTATGAAGGCAGTTTGCAGTTATGATGAAAGTTAAAATGTAAGCGCAAACTGAAATATGATGTTCGTACGATAAAACTGATTTATGTCTAAACGTCGATTCGGAAAATACTGAACTTTAAAACACGATCGTAAATGTGCAGTATGGATAGGATGCTTAAAGTAAATGTCAACCGAGATTTAGAGTGGTTCGGTCAATCTTGACCTACATCCACTTTTGGCTCTCTCCACTGACGAGGTCACCGACGTCTACTAGAGGCATTCCTTCAATAGGCGAAGGCCAACCACCCTTTTACAGTTTCACACCTTTTGATGGGCTCAGGAGACAACCCTAACAGAATTTTCTCTCCTCTCTTTAAAGATCAGAACTTGGAAGAAAAGAGGGAGAAGAACTTTTGGCCTTTATAACAATTTTGAGCTCTAAAAATCACAGAATAAGATCAGGATTTCGATGTGTTTTTAGTGCTCTTTCAGTGCTGAAAGGGTGGGGTATTTATAGGCCCCAACCCAGTTTGAATTTCGAGCTCAAAACTGTCAATTCCCAAAATTCCGGGTTCTGGTGGTTTCACCTCCTAACTGAGGCGGTTGCACCGCCTAGCAAAGCTCGAAGACTGAGCCTCTGGGCGGAGCCACCTCCTGTCAGGGGCGATTGCACCTCCTGCCAGAGCTCGAAGACCGAGCTCAGGCGGTGCCACCTCCTAGCTGGGGCGGTTCAACCGCTTGGCAGAAATCAGGGTCCGAATGGGTTGATCCATTCGGCCCAATTTGGGTTTTTCAAGGGCCCAATTGCCCCAAGATTAAGTTAATGGGATCACATCCCATTTCCAACTTAATCATTGTGCTAACTATGATATTTCCTAAGACATTTACTGCAACTTGCTCCGGTGCGTCAATCACTTCTTCCGGTGAGCTTCCGGCGAACTTCCGTCGATCATCCGATGAACCCTCGGTGATGCTCCTACGGACTTCCGGCAAACTCCTGGACTTGCGACGATCCACTTGGCGAGTTCTGACGAGCTTCTTTGGTAAGCTCATGGACTTCTCGGATTTGTTCCCGCAGAACCTCTGACGACTGTCCGAACTTCCGTCGAACTCTCAAACTCCCAACGTGATCATTGTCTTGATTCCGGCGCAACTCCTGCTGCATATCTTACTTTCATTGTAGTTAATCCTGCACACTTATCTCAATATATAGATTAGATAACAGATGACAATTGACTTCATCATCAAAATCCGAGATTCAACAACCACCGCTAGTGTCAGTCTGACACTAACACTGCACTAGGCGGTACCACCGTCTAGTCTGGCGGTACCACCACTTAGGAGGCTGTGCTGGGCAGTACCACCGCCCAGACTGATGGTACCACTTCTTGTAGCCTCTCCAAGGCTGTGTCTGGGTGGTACCACTGCCCAGACCGACGGTACCACCGCCTGACACTGTCTCGGAAACTATGCCATGATTGTGCCACCTCTTGGGTCACTGTTTGGGCCTTTTCATTTGGCCCAACTGGTCCCTAATTGGGTTGGCCTAATTCTAATCCCAATTATATTGTAACTATGAATTCTAAGATATTTCCTAAGCTAAACAAGTCTGTAAGTCTAGCTTCTTCCAGCGATCTTTCGGCAAATTTTCGACGATCTCTCGGCAATGTTCTAGCAGACTCCCAGCAAACTCTTGGACTTCACGATGATCTTCTTGGTGAGTTCCAACAAGCTTCTTTGGTAAGCTCCTAGACTTCTCAGTTGGTTCCGGCAGAAATTTCGACGAACGTCTAGACTTCCGATGAACTCTCGAACACCTAACGAAAATGCGTTCTTGACTCCAGGACTTCATTTTGCTTTATGCCTTGTTATCATAGTTATTTCTACACATATAAAAACACACTTTGATCTAGACAATTATTACTAAGCTTGAATCATGTTGTCCGTCATGTCATTGGTCCATCGACGCTTCGTTTGATTCTTCGACGCATCGTCCTCTCTTGCGGCCTATTGCCCAATCGGCCAGTTGACTCCGCAACTCTGATATCCTTAGCACAATTTCCACTTTTCTTGGCCCAATGCCTGAATCTTTGGCCCGAAGCCTTCTGTCGATACGTCGACCGATCCTCCGGCCCGACATCCAACCTTCTAACATGTTTTCCTCCAGCCTAACATGATTCTATTGCTTTAATTGTCTCTCCCTGATCGAAGCATCTTGCATCAATCAAAAAACAGATTAAATCATAAACACTTATCAATTGGTTTCATCATCAAAATTTGAGATTCAACAATTCCATAACTCAAAATCCATATAAAGGAGAAAAATTCTCATTCTAGGTTTCCAATGGATATAGTCTGTCTCATTGAACATAGGAGGATGAGTGATAGAATGACCCTCTTGATTGCTTAAAAAAGCCACTAGATCTCTCCTGGGTGTTAATCCAATTAGGAGAACTAAGCTTTGATACCAATTGTTAGGATCGTAATGGCACTAAGAGAGTGGGTGAATTAGTGCTATAGCAAATTTTATTCGATTTTAAATTTCGATCGATAAATCCGTATTAGAAATATGATTAACAAAATGTGCAAGTAAGGGTTGCAAGTAAAGTAAATGAGTAAGCAACAACAAATCAAAGGCAAGAGAAATTTATAGTGGTTCGGTCTTTTTTGTTAATCATAGGTACTCTACAAGCCAACCACATAAGTGATGGCACGTGAGACATGATATGCACTCTTTTTATTTATTATTTATTATTTATTGATATTTTATCACTTTATCTTGCATATTGCATATATTGTGATATTCATGGATCTGTGTAATAGGAATCAGATCGTAATGAGATCAAGATAATGAGATTGATTCGCCTTTAAACACAAACCCTAAATAATCTCGATCATAGGTTACTCGAGAGGGACATCGAGACAACTAGACAAACTAGTGTGTTGTAAACCCATCCATATGATGGAGGATGCTAGTCTCATAGCTGCTCATGTGGGGACACTAGGGATATAGTGCAGGTGCTTATCAGAGAATGAGTTCACTGATTGATCCACTTATAGAATGCTAGATGGTTGATAATACCTTATTATCAGATAATAATTCCATCATCCCAATGGTGTATCTGGTCCTTAGACTTAAGATACCAAGGATATCCTATATGAGTACTCCACTTTTTGGTACTGGACTTATAGGTCTGGAAGTTTTAGATCTAGCATAGTTAGTCAACCGGAGTGGCAATCAACCTTATGAGGGCAATTGAGTGTCGATAGAGGATCATCCGCTCTCAGTGTAAGGAGAGGAATATCCCATGTGTTCTTCCTCAAGTAAATCCCTAGCCAAAGTCATTCGGATTAAAAGAGAAAGAGTTCACTAGGAGAATGTGATTAGAGTGAGACTCGAGTGGAAACTATATGGGCCTAATAGCACCATGCCCAGAATATGGTCTCTAGGATATTAGATGAATAAGGGACTATAGATACATGGTAACTAAGAACATATCATTCAGGGATTGTGATGTAGTGGCCTAGTACATCCATAATTGATGAGTCGAGTGAATTGTTATGGAGATAATAATTCATTGAGCTAGAAGAAATTCTGACAGGTTTGACTCATGGCCAACTCGATATTTAGCATAGAGGGTCACACACATATGGTAGGTGTTGCGATGAGTAGAAATTCAGATATGAGATATTCGTTGGAGCCCCTATCTTATTGGATATCCAATAAGCCCTTGAATTATCGGGCCCTTAAATTATTGGATCCTATGGATGATATCCAATAAGAGTCAGTGAGAGATTATTAGGTAGAGACCCACTAATCTAAGAGGCTTGGGTAATTGGATAGAAATCCAATACCCAATATGGCACAATCCATTATAGTTAAATTGACAAGGGACCTCTATAAATAGAAGGGAACCAAAAGGCCATCGGCTAAACCCGTTTTGGCTACCACCTCTTATTCTCCACTCCCCTTCTCCTTAACTAACAGCCCCTATTTGGGGCGTGTAGAGATTTGGGTAGTGATTTGAGGAGCGTTTTCGCAGCCTCTACCATGTGGATCACCGTTAGAGAGGAAGACAGTTAACCTCCTTCATCCTCTCCTACAGATCTATAGGATTTCTTAGATATATGATCTCTCTACGTAAAACACATCTTTCTTATATGCGTAGTTTTCGATTTTATGATTTTTGTGCACCAATCTTCGCACGATGATAAAACCGTTTTTATGGAAATCTAGGATTTTTTCTTTTTTTTCTTCCTCTGCACATGTGATGTCGCCCCAAGATTTTCCAACATTCTTAACATATGTCCACTCCCGATTCCTCTTCCCTCGAGGCTACCGGCTTTCACTACTGATCTTCTTTCTAATTGGTGAACATCAACTATCTTTGTTATAACTCTTCTCCTTTTAACACACTTAGGAGAGAACCTCCACACTCACTCTTTTACAAGAGACTTCACCTCCTATAACTCAGTATCACCTCTAAACTCAAGGAGGAGAAAGAAACAAACAATGCTCAAGGAGAGCTACAACCCTTCATAAACTTCACAAGTTGATTCATGCTCTAACTAAGCCATAGTGGGGTATTTATAGGCCCCAAAAGGCTTCAAAATGAAGCCAAAAAAATTTAAATCATTGAAAATTTCAAGATTTGGATGGTCCTACAGTCCCAACTTTTGATGTCGCAGTTTTGGACTTTCGGGTGGTATTACCATTGTAAAATTTGAATTATATGTAGTACCACCACTACCCTAGGCAGTACCACTATCAGTAATGCTGACAGACACAAACAGTGCCATTGGTTGACTCAGGTGGTACTATCGCCCATGCCTGGCGGTACCACTGCCTAGGCCTACTTAATGTTGAATCTCAGATTTTGATGATGAAATAAATTATAAATTATTAGATCTAATCTATATGTTGAGAAAAGTGTGCAAGATTAACTACGATAGCAGTAAGACACAAAGCTGGTGTTGTGCCGGAGTTAAGATCGAGATCTCGTTGGGAGTTCAAGAGTTCGTCAAAAGTCTGGATGTTCATCGGAAGTTCTACCGGAACCAACCGAGAAGTTTAGGAGCTTACCAAAGAAGCTCATTGGAACTCGCTAAGAAGATCTTCATAAAGTTCAAGAGCTTGTTGGGAGTTTGCCGGAACATTACCGGCAGTTCGTCGGAAGCTCGCCGAAAGAGCAATTGACCTACCGGAATAAGATACTTTGTCAATTGTCTTAATTATTATAGTTAGTCCATAAATTAAGTTAGGATTGGAAGGTAATCCCACTAACTTAGTTAGGGGCCAATTGGGCCCTTAACAGGGCTGAATTGGGTTAGATTGAATAGCCCATTTAGCCCTTGAAATCATGGCCGGCGGCGGCACCGCCTGGGAGACCTAGTCTCCCAAGTGGTCTAGGTGGTGGTACCGCTAGAGCTCGGTCTCTGAGCTCTATCAAGCGGTGGCACTGCCTAGCATCAGACTACAGGCGGTAGTACCGCCCAGTAATGGCAGTGGTACCTCTAGTACCCGAAATCCGGGGATGTGACACTTTCCTGCATGAAAGGGCATGAAAGTGTTTAACATATTCTTGAATCTCTAGAGTGTTAGGTGTTGTAAAAGTGAGAAAGAGTCCTCCCCTCCCTCTCTTAGCTATCTAAACATCCAAGAAAGATGAGTGAGGCTTATAAGGGTTATCTCCTAAACTCGGAAAAAGGAGAAAGAGCTGTAAAATGTGGTTGGTCTTCGCCTATTGAAGGAAGGCCTTTAGTGGACGCTAGTGACCTCGACGGAGCAGGAATCCAAAGTGGATGCAGGTCACATCGACCGATCCACTCTAAATTTCGGTTTACTTTTCTTTTTGTATAATTTATATTACTGCAAACCTCTTTAAGCTTCTCTTTACATTTTTACGGAAGCTCTTAAGTTCAATATCCTTCCGAAATGGTTTGAATCGAAACGAATATTTTATGAAATCGATAATTTTTTGCTGTACTAATTCACACGCCCCCCGCCTCCCTCCCCCCTCTTAGTGCTGCTCTTGATCCTAATAATTGGGTATCAGAGCAAGGTCACTCTCATTTGGTTTTGGTTTGAAACCCAAGAGAGATGGCATTTGCTGGCAACCAAGAAGGTTACTCAATCACACGTCCGCCCATATTCAATGGAATGGATTACATCTATTGGAAGACTAGAATGAGGATTTTTCTTATTTCTATAGATTTTAAATTATGGAACATTATAAAAAATGGCTTTCAAAAGTCTTCTGTTCCAATGAATGATTAGAATGAGTTGGAGAAGAAGACTTTCGCTCTAAATGCCAAGGTTATGAATGCCTTGTTTTGTGCTTTGGATAAAAACGAGTTCAATCGAGTGTTAATTTATGAAATGGATTTTGATATTTGGCACACAATCGAAGTTACTCACGAAGGCACTAGTAGAGTAAAGGAGTCGAAAATTAATCTTTTAGTCCATACTTATGAATTGTTTCGGATGAAACTGAGTGAGACCATTGGAGACATGTACACCCAATTTACGGATGTCGTCAATGGTCTAAAAGGACTTGGTAAAAGTTTCTTAGATTTTGAACTTGTTAACGAAATCTTAAAATCCCTCCCAAAGAGTTGGGATTCTAAAGTAACGATTATTCAAGAGGCTAAGGATTTAAATAACATTCCTCTTGAAGAACTAATCAAGTTACTAATGACCTATGAGATGACTTGTAATGCTCATGAAGAGCTTGAGAACAACCTTCTAAAGAACAGGAATGATATGATACTAAGAACTCAAGAAGACCACTGGAAAGAAAATTCAAGTGACGAGGACTATAATGAAGACTTGGCACTCTTAACAAGAAAGTTCAAATAATTCATAAAAAGAAATAAATTTAAAAATGATACTAAAAATAAAGTTGAACTCAAGAAATAATAAGTGATATGCTACGAGTGCAAGAAGCCAAGACACTTCAAAAGTGAATGTCCCCAAGCAAAGAGGAAGCAACCAAAGAAGAAGAAGGCTTTTAAAGCAACTTGGGCCGACTCAAGTACATCCGAAGAAGAGGAGCCAACCAACACGGACCAAGTTGCTCACTATGTGCTAATGGCGATTGCAGATGAGGTAAATAGTTCATTAGATACAAATTTATCCTTTAATGAACTATAAGTACTTTTCATGATTTATTTGATGAATGTAAGTTAATTAGTAAAAAATATAAATTGTTGAAAATGGATCATGCTTCACTTGTTAGTGATTTAGATAGATTAAAATTTGAGCATAATGATAGTTTAGCTCTATGTACGAAATGTGATGAACTAGAAATATTTCAAAAAGAAAACTTGCTACTCAAAGAAACCTTAAAAAAATTTGAGGTTGGTAGCAAGTCCTTGAACATGATCCTTGCCAATAAGGGTCACATCCATAGGAGAGGTGGAATTGGATTTGTAAGTAGCTCTCACCAAAATCCAACCAACTTTGTTAAAGGCCCTACCTTGCATATATCATCCCACACCAAATGCCACTTTTGTTGCAAACTTGGACATGTTGCCTATAAATGTCCACTTAAGATATATAATCCACATAAATTGATTTGGGTTCCTAAAAGTATTGAATCTTATATTTTGATGATGAAACCACTTGATATGTGTTTATGATTTAATCTACATTTTGAGTGACGCACGATGCTTCGATCAAGATGAGACAATTAAAGCTAAAAAATCATGTTGTGCTGGAGGAACATGTCAGAAGATTGGACGTCGGGCCAGTGGATCAGTCGACGTATCGATAGCAGGCTTCGGGCTGTGGATTCGGGCATCGAGCTAAGAAGAGTGCGTATTGTGACAAGGATATCGAAGTTACGGAGTCAACTGGCCGATTGAGCAATAGGTCGCAAGAGAGGACGATGCGCCGAAGAATCAGACAAAGCGTCAAGGGACCAATGACATGCCGGACAACTTGATTAATTGCTTAGGAGTAATTGTCTAGATCAAACTTTTGTTTTACAAGTGTAGGATTAACTACGATAGCTTGAAGACATAAAGCAAGTCTACCGAAGTTAAGTTCGATGGGTGTTTGAGAATTCGAAGATTCGTCGGAGATGTTGTCAGAGCCAACCGAGAAGAAATCGGGGACTTGTCGGAGTTTTCTAAAGTCCGCCGAAGAGATCGTCGGAGGTTCATGGAGATCACCGAGAAGGCTCGGCTACTCGCTGAACTTGCCACAAGATTGGGAGCCTATAGGGAGTCCGTCGGAAGAAATCCGATGGTGTATCGGAAGTCCGCCGGAAGATCATCAGAAAGCTCGCCGGAAGGAGACTCGACGTTTGCCGATTGAAAACTTGCTTAGGACTATGTTTTCAATTATGTAGTTTGAACATAATTAGGGTTAGGATTAAGGGATAATCCTATATCTTGGTTAGGGGCCAACTGGGCCCGATATTACATAGTTTGGTCTAGATTTGAAGCCCATATAGTGACCCTAGAACTGGGCGATGGCACCGCCCAGCACCCGAGAGGTCCGGCGGTGGCACCATCGGACTGGGTGGTGGCACCGCCAGTACACTATCAGTGTTAGACACTGACAGGCAGTGGCACCGCCAGCATCGGGAACCCAAGAGAATTCAAAATTTGGAGCCCAAATTTGAATCCTCTTAGGGCCTATAAATACCCCTCATTTCTTAGCAAATAATACAACCTTTGAGAAGCAATAGATTGAGATAAAAGCCTTAGTAAAGTATTTAGCAAGTCTTGTTTTCAATTGCTTAAGTGTTCACCTCCTTCTTTCTTGTTAAAAATTTGTAAGAGTGTGAACCACTATAAAAGGTTGTAAGAGGGGTATTTGTCCTTCCCCTTCAAAGTCATTTGCTAGTGAAAGTTGGGAGCTTCTTCGAAGAAGGCTTCGCAAGTGGATCTAGGTCATTTTGACCAAATCACTTTAAATTGGTGTGTTCCTTGAATGTGTTGTTGAATCTCGGATTTTGATGATAAAATCAATTGATGAGTTATTTGATCTAATCCATATTATTGAGTTAAGTATGCAGGATTAACTACGATAACCAGAAAACACAAAGCAAGAATATCGGAGTCAAGTTCGATGAACGTTTAAGAGTCCGAAGAATCGTCGGAGATGCTGATGGAACCAACCGAGAAGAAATCGGGAACCTGTTGGAAGTTCGCCGAAGAGATCGTCGGAGGTTCGCAGAGATCACCGAGAAGTCTCGGCTACTCATTAAAGTCATCACAAGTTCAGGAGCGTGCTTGGACCCCGTCGGAAGAAGTTCGTCGGAAAGCTCGCCGGAACAAGACTTGACGTTCGCGGTTGATAAAATTGCTTAGGATGTGTTTTGTTATGTAGTTCACTTGTAATTAGGATTAGGATTAAGAAGATAATCCTATATCCTGGTTAGGGGCCAATTGGGCCCGAGTTCGAACTAGTTTAGGCCAAGATTGAAGCCCAACTAGTGGCTGAAAACACTGTAGTCGGGCTGAAAACACTGTAGGCGGTGGCACCGCCTGGCTTGGCGGTGGCACCGCCCAGCACCCGAGAGCTGGGCGGTGACACCTCCTGGGCTGGGCGGTTGCACCACCCAGCACCCGAGCGCTGGGCGGTGGCACCGCTTGGCTGGGCGGTGGCACCGCCAGCATCGGGAAACCAAAGAGAATTCAAATTTGGAGCCCAAATTTTGGAGCCCAAATTTGAATCCTCTTGAGGCCTATAAATACCCCTCAAAACTCAGCTGAGCATACAACTTTTTGTGTAGCAAAAGTTTGAGAGAAAGGTCTTAGAAAAGTGTTAGCTTGTCTTCTTTTCAATTTGCTAGTGTTCACCTCATCTCTTCTCGAAAATCTGTAAGAGAGTGAACCGCTTTTAAAGAGTTGTAAGAGGGGTATTTACCCTTCCATTTCAAGAGACTTGCTAGTGGAAGGTGGGAGCCTCATCGAAGAGGGGCCTCGCAAGTGGAGTAGGTCATTTGACCGAACCACTCTAAAATTGGCGTGATTCTTGGTTTGCATTTCATTATTGCTATTTACATTATTACAAACCTTCTTATATGCTTTAAGTTCCTTATTACTTTTGCTGCACATATTTAAGAATACGCTTTCAAGATTAAGCTTCTCAAGTTCCGTTCTTATCGTACGAAAGATTTTCTAAAACCGAAGTTTTAATCCGCTGCACTAATTCACCCCCCCCTCTTAGTGCCGCTCCGATCCTAACAATTGGTATCAGAGCAAGGTTATCTATCATATTTGGTTTAATACCCAAGAGAGATGGCTTACTCCGGCATGCAAGAGGGCCATTCTATTGCACGACCACCTTTCTTTAATGGGTCGGATTACACATATTAGAAGACTCGCATGAGGATCTTCCTCATTTCTATGGACTTTGAGCTTTGGTCTATTGTCGAGAATGGATTTCAAAAATCTTCTCTTCCGATGAGCGAATGGAATGAATCGGAGAAGAAGGTTTTTGCTTTAAATGCAAAGGCTATGAATGCCTTGTTTTGTGCACTAGACAAAAACGAATTTAATCGTGTTTCAATTTGTGATTCGGCTTTTGATATTTGGAGAACTCTTGAGGTCACTCATGAAGGCACTAGCCGAGTGAAAGAGTCCAAAATCAACATCCTTGTGCACTCTTATGAACTTTTCCGAATGAAACCAAGTGAGTCCATCGGAGACATATACACCCGGTTTACGGATGTCATCAATGGACTCAAAGCTCTTGGTAAAGATTTTACTAACTTTGAACTAGTAACTAAAATCTTAAGATCCCTCCCTAAAAGTTGGGATCCGAAAGTCACGGCCATTCAAGAGGCCAAAGACCTTAAAGTATTCCCTCTTGAAGAACTCATTGGGTCTCTAATGACCTATGAAATGACATGTCAAGCTCATGACGAGCTCGAGAACCCCCTTCCAAAGAACAGGAAGGATATGGCACTCAAATCACAAGAAGACCACTTGAAAGGAACATCAAGTGATGAGGACAGTGACAATGACATTGCACTTTTGACTCAAAAATTCAAAAAATATTTAAGGAAGAACAAATTTAAAAATAATACAAAAAATAAATTTGAACAAAAGAAGGACCAAGTGATTTGCTATGAATGCAAAAAACCGGGACACTACAAGAACGATTGCCCTCAAGCCAAAAAGAGAACATCAAAGAAGAAGGCGCTAAAGGCAACGTGGGATGATTCAAGTGCATCCGAAGAAGAGGAGTCCAACACCGTGCAAGTTGCTCATTATGCGCTAATGGCTTTAGGAGAAGAGGTATGTGATTTATTTAATGAAGATTTATCTTTTGAAGAACTCTCTATCGCTTTTCATGAATTATTTGATGAATGTAGAACTGTTAGCAAGAAGTTAAGTATCTTAAAGAAAGAGCATGCTTTGCTACAAGATAAGTTTGAAAATATTCAAACTCCTCTATGCTCTAAGTGTGAGCATTTAGAAGCAATAAAAAATGAAAATTTGCTTCTTAAAGAAACCTTAAACAAGTTTAAGGTTGGTAGCAAAGGATTAGATATGATCCTTGCACACAAGGGTCACATCACAAATAGAAATGGAATTGGATTTATAAAAGGATTACATCAAAATCCTACCACTTTCATAAAAGGACCTACATTACATGTTTCCTCTTATATGCAATGCAACTTCTGTTGCAAATCCGGACATATTGCCTACAAATGTCCATTTAGGAATATGAGTTCACAAAAATTAATATGGGTTCCTAAAGGAACTATAAAGGATTCGATAATAAATAACAAAGTTAGTGGGTCAATTTTTTAGGCACCCAAAATCAAATGGGTACCTAAAAATCATCCTCTTTTGTAGACAAACCCACAAGCTAGGAGCAAGAGATGGTATCTCGATAGTGGATGCTCAAGACATATGACTGGAGATCCATCTCATTTCTCTATGCTCACTAGCAAAGAAGAAGGGTACGTCACCTTCGGAGACAACAACAAAGGCAAAATCATTGGCAAGGGAACTATTGGTAACAAATTTAGTTTTTCCATTGATGATGTTTTACTAGTTGATGGATTGAAACACAATCTCTTAAGTATTAGTCAACTATGCGATAAAGGTTATATCGTTAGGTTTGAATCAAATATGTGCATTATTGAAAAACCAAATCATAACATGACTATGATTGCGTTAAAACAAAATAATGTCTATACCATCAATCTTGATGAACTAAGTAATGAAATGTGTTTCTCCGCCGTAAATGATGATGCTTGGCTTTGGCATAGGAGATTAGGTCATGCAAGCATGAAAACAATATCTAAAATCTCATCTCAAAAACTAGTACGAGGGATTCCGAATATGAAGTTTATTAAGGATAAGGTATGCGATGCATGTCAACTAGGGAAACAAATAAAAACAAGCTTCAAACCAAAAAATCAAATTAGCACCACTAGACCATTACAATTGATCCATTTGGACTTATTTGGACCAATTGATACAACAAGTCTAGGTGGAAGCAAATATGCTTTTGCGATTGTGGATGACTACTCTAGATACACTTGGACCTATTTCTTAACTCACAAAAGTGATTGTTTCAAGTGTTTCTCTAAATTTTGTAAACTCACTCAAAACGAAAAAGGTTTCATGATTTCATCAATACGAAGTGATCATGGTGGCGAATTTCAAAACCATGACTTTCAAATTTTTTGTGAAGTTAATGGATACAATCATAACTTCTCCACTCCGAGAAATCCCCAACAAAATGGAGTAGTTGAAAGAAAAAATAGAAACCTACAAGAAATGGCAAGAACTATGTTAAATGAACATAGTTTACCTAAGTATTTTTGGGCCGAAGCCGTAAATATGGCTTGCTACATCATGAATAGAGTCCTAATAAGACCTTCCTTATCAAAAACTCCCTATGAATTATGGAATAACAAAAAACCAAATATTTCCTATTTTAAAGTTTTCGGTTGTAAATGCTTTATTTTAAATGAAAGGGATGCCTTAGGAAAATTTGATGCTAAATCCGATGAAGGCATCTTTCTTGGTTACTCTTCCGTTTCAAAAGATTTTCGGGTTTTTAATAAAAGAACCTTAGTAATTGAAGAGTCTATTCATGTAGTCTTTAATGAAGTCTCAAATTTTAAGAAAAATGATTTTGACGATGATCTTGGTTTTGATAATTTGAATTTAAATGAACCCCTTCCTCAAAATAGCAACTTAGATGCACCTTCTTCCGAAATTTCCTTACCTAAGGAATGGAAGTATATAGATGCTCATCCAAAGGAGCTAATTATAGGGGATACATCTAAAGGGATTCAAACTCGTTCCTCTTTCAAGAATTTTTGTGCTAATGCCGCCTTCCTCTCTCAAATCGAACCTAAGTGCATTGACGAGGCCATAAAAGATGATTTTTGGGTTATTGCAATGCAAGAGGAATTAAATCAATTTGAGAGAAATAAGGTGTGGGAGCTTGTTCCTAGACCTAGTGACCATTTAGTCATTGGTACTAAGTGGGTCTTTAGAAACAAGCAAGACGAAAATGGTATCGTGGTTAGAAACAAGGCTAGATTAGTGGCCAAAGGTTTCAACCAAGAAGAAGGTATCGATTACGAAGAAACCTTCGCTCCTGTGGCTCGATTAGAAGCCATAAGGATGCTCCTTGCCTATGCTAGTAGTTATAATTTTAAACTATTTCAAATGGATGTCAAAAGTGCCTTCTTGAATGGTTTTATTTCCGAAGAAGTATATGTCGAACAACCTCCCGGATTTGAAAATACTCTTTTTCCTAATCATGTATTCAAATTGACTAAGGCTCTCTATGGCTTGAAACAAGCTCCTAGAGCTTGGTATGAAAGGCTTAGTTCCTTTCTTATTTTAAATAATTTTACCAAAGGCAAGGTTGATACTACATTGTTTATTAAACATTTTGAAAATAATTTTCTTATTGTGCAAATTTATGTTGACGATATTATTTTTGGCTCTTCGGATGAATCACTATGTGAATCATTTGCCAAATCTATGAGTCATGAATTCGAAATGAGTTTAATGGGGGAATTAACTTTCTTTTTAGGATTACAAATCAAACAACTTAAGGATGGTATATTTCTTAACCAATCTAAATATACGTTAGAATTGTTAAAACGATTTAACATGAATAATTCAAAAGCAATAAACACCCCTATGAGTACTGCGACTAAGTTAGATATGGATGAAATTAGTGAAAATTTCGATCAAAAAACATATAGGGGTATGATAGGTAGTCTACTCTACCTTACCGCGACTAGACCAGATATCATGTTTAGTGTAGGACTTTGTGCTAGGTTTCAATCAAATCCTAAACTATCTCATCTTAAAAGTGTTAAAAGAATATTTAGGTATCTTAAAGGAACTCCAAATTTAGGTTTATGGTATCCAAAATCTGAAAATTTTGATTTAATAGCTTATGCGGATGCCGATTTTGGCGGATGTAGAATAGATAGAAAAAGTACATCCGGAACATGCCAATTTTTAGGACATGCACTTGTTTCTTGGACTTCCAAGAAACAAAATTCAGTAGCACTATCTACGGCGGAAGCCGAATACATTGCTGCGAGTGCATGCTGTGCACAAGTTGTTTGGATGAAAAACACATTAGAAGACTATGGAATTCACTTTAAAAATATTCCCATAAAATGTGATAATACTAGTGCCATATGTCTTACTAAAAATCCAATTCAACATTCTAGAACTAAGCACATCGACGTTAGGCATCATTTCATACGCGATCATGTCCTTAACAATGATGTTGTTCTAGAATTCATTGACACAAAGCATCAATTAGCAGATATATTCACAAAAGCCTTGAATGAAGACCAATTTGAATTCATTAGAAGGGAATTAGGTATGTTAAATTGTCCCTAAACAATAAACTTGTTTGATTGGATTTTCCGTAAAGTTTTTCATCTTCTTTCCATCTCTCGGTGAATCTAATCCTTCTCCTTCAAATTCCATATGACATGTTGTGAAATCTCGAAATCGATTTTGATAACTTGATTATGAATTTCAAGTTAGCAATTTGATTTAAATAAGTTTTATCTAAATCATAACCTTGATCTTGCAAAATTGGAATCACAAATAATATCTTTTGGCATTCATGAATTGATAAATATGAAAGTATTGGCATTCATGACTTGAATTTGATTGAAACATTGTATGCTTAAATTAATCATTCTCCTATGTTTCAAAATCCTTTAAATGCCTTATATGATAATTGAAAAGCAATATTGAGATTCTAATGTATTTAACGATTTAAATGAGTTTGTATTCGAATTATGATCTTGACTTCGTGAGATTACTACTTGAATTTTTATCCCAATCTCTCTCTTGTACATCTACAATTTCTGTTATTTATAGAAAGAAGAGATTAGATAATATGAATGCATGCTGAATTTTCCTCTAAAATGATCTCTGCATAAATATTTTTGCATACTTAATTTTTCAATGATAAAATCGTTGTATGACAAAATATGTGCTTCAAGTCTCATTTCCCTTTTTGTTGATGACAAAGGGGGAGAAAAGTGATGACTTATATCATTCTTAATAGCATGCCAAAATATGAATTGCAAAATCCTTGAAAATATCGTACGATTGATTGATCATATTGAATGCATGTCTAAAATGTATAATCATGCAATTCAAGTTGAAAATCTTTATCTCTTGTCATAGTAAAATTTGTCTCTTATCTTTCGACTTGAAAAAGATTTTCATCAAAGTTTCGCATTTACATTATGCTTAATAAGAATAAACGATAAGTTCTACGGTTAGAGCTTATCGATTTATACTTGAATTCAATGGATGAAATTCAAGTGTTTTATCTTCTCATAATATGGCATATAGATAGGGGGAGTTACATTTAACTCCGTCATCAATTGATTGTCATCATCAAAAAGGGGGAGATTGTTGAATCTCGGATTTTGATGATAAAATCAATTGATGAGTTATTTGATCTAATCCATATTATTGAGTTAAGTATGCAGGATTAACTACGATAACCAGAAAACACAAAGCAAGAATATCGGAGTCAAGTTCGAT
The DNA here is from genome assembly GCF_036884655.1 of Musa acuminata AAA Group. Classification (NCBI taxonomy): domain Eukaryota; kingdom Viridiplantae; phylum Streptophyta; class Magnoliopsida; order Zingiberales; family Musaceae; genus Musa; species Musa acuminata. The sequence goes on from NC_088331.1 coordinate 20,103,404, forward strand.
GAACGTTTAAGAGTCCGAAGAATCGTCGGAGATGCTGATGGAACCAACCAAGAAGAAATCGGGAACCTGTTGGAAGTTCGCCGAAAAGATCGTCGGAGGTTCGCAGAGATCACCGAGAAGTCTCGGCTACTCATTAAAGTCATCACAAGTTCAGGAGCGTGCTTGGACCCCGTCGGAAGAAGTTCGTCGGAAAGCTCGCCGGAACAAGACTTGACGTTCGCGGTTGATAAAATTGCTTAGGATGTGTTTTGTTATGTAGTTCACTTGTAATTAGGATTAGGATTAAGAAGATAATCCTATATCCTGGTTAGGGGCCAATTGGGCCCGAGTTCGAACTAGTTTAGGCCAAGATTGAAGCCCAACTAGTGGCTGAAAACACTGTAGTCGGGCTGAAAACACTGTAGGCGGTGGCACCGCCTGGCTTGGCGGTGGCACCGCCCAGCACCCGAGAGCTGGGCGGTGACACCTCCTGGGCTGGGCGGTGGCACCGCTTGGCTGGGCGGTGGCACCGCCAGCATCGGGAAACCAAAGAGAATTCAAATTTGGAGCCCAAATTTTGGAGCCCAAATTTGAATCCTCTTGAGGCCTATAAATACCCCTCAAAACTCAGCTGAGCATACAACTTTTTGTGTAGCAAAAGTTTGAGAGAAAGGTCTTAGAAAAGTGTTAGCTTGTCTTCTTTTCAATTTGCTAGTGTTCACCTCATCTCTTCTCGAAAATCTATAAGAGAGTGAACCGCTTTTAAAGAGTTGTAAGAGGGGTATTTACCCTTCCATTTCAAGAGACTTGCTAGTGGAAGGTGGGAGCCTCATCGAAGAGGGGTCTCGCAAGTGGAGTAGGTCATTTGACCGAACCACTCTAAAATTGGCGTGATTCTTGGTTTGCATTTCATTATTGCTATTTACATTATTGCAAACCTTCTTATATGCTTTAAGTTCCTTATTACTTTTGCTGCACATATTTAAGAATACGCTTTCAAGATTAAGCTTCTCAAGTTTCGTTCTTATCGTACGAAAGATTTTCTAAAACCGAAGTTTTAATCCGCTGCACTAATTCACCCCCCCCTCTTAGTGCCGCTCCGATCCTAACATGTGTGAGTTCTTACTTTCTTGAAATTGTTATTTACACTACTGCTAGCTTTTGGTTTTCATCTACTCAAGTTACTATCGAAACGAAATCTCCTCGTATTTACGAATTCATTTTTAAACTTACAAGTTTTAATCTACTGCACTAATTCACCCCCCCCCCCTCTTAGTGCCACTCCGATCCTAACAATTGGTATCGGAGCCTCGTTATTTCTCAATTGGTTTAACACCCAAGAGAAATGGCTCTTTACGGTCTTTAAGAGGGCACTCTCTCATTCGTCCTCCCTTTTTCAATGGGACGGACTATACTTATTGGAAAACTCGAATGAGAGTTTTCTTACTTTCTTTGTATTTGAATTTATGGGACATAGTCGAAAATGGATTTGAAATGTCTTCTCTTATAATGAACCATTGGGATGATTTGGAGAAGAACATGTTTTCTCTAAATGCAAAGGCTATGAATGTCTTATATTGTGCACTTGACAAAAATGAATTTAATCACGTTTCGAATTGTGATTCAGCTTTTGATATTTGGAGAATTCTTGAGGTCACTCATGAAAGTACTAGCCAAGTGAAAGAGTCCAAAATCAACATTCTTATGCATTCTTATGAATTTTTTTGGATGAAACCAAGTGAGTCCATCGGAGACATGTATACCCGTTTCACGGATGTCATCAATGGTCTCAAAACTCTTAGTAAAAGTTTTTCTAACTTTGAACTAGTAACTAAAATCTTAAGATCCCTTTCAAAAAGTTGGGATCCAAAAATTATGGCCATTCACGAGGCTAAGGACCTTAAAACATTTCCACTCGAAGAACTAATTGGGTCTTTAATGACCTACGAAATGAACAATGTGATAAAAAGGGAACTCAAGAACAACCTTTCAAAGGACAGGAAGGATTTGGGACATAGAACACATGAAGACCACTCGAGCATAAGCTCAAGTGATGGTGAACTTAAACTACAAATGAAACAAAAATTAAAAAGCAAAAAGAATGGAACCACTTGCTTTGAACGCAAGAAGAATAAAAATTGGGATGAATTGAGCTCCTCCGAAGATGAGGAGAAAGTCAAGAAAGGCAAAGTGGCAAACTACGCTTTAACGGCTTTCGATGATGAGGTAATTGAAACCCCCTTAATTTATTTTGAAATTACTTGATGTTTTCCATGATGCATTTTTTTTGGAATAATTATTTTTGAAAATTATATGTTTAAAAATTTTAAAATACAAAAATTAGGAATCATGCTTATCATTCTAGTAATTTTGAAAATAATAATGAAATTTTCATGTTTTATGTTAATGGAATAAAATGGTAGATTTAAATCTAATGATCATATGTATGTTGTTCTTAAAAAAAAAAAAAATGTGTATCTTGATGATTTCCGATTTTGATTGAAACCATGCCTGATGTCTTAATAAAAATATTAAGAAGTTTAATATCATGCTTAATGAGTTTTCTTTCGAAACGAGACATGTGTTGATTTGACATAAATGAAATAGGCATGCTTATATGAAATAGTGTCAGTGTCATGCTTGATGATTGTATACTCAATAATACATAAAGTTATAATAAAAATATTAAAATTTTGATACCATGATTGATAACTTTATGCATGAAGTATTGATGTGTAAAAGAATGTACTTGGATGTTGTAATGAGGAATGCTTTAAAGCTCTGAACTATATGGTTCATGTGATCATCATCACCTTTCTTGTTGCTTCTCAACTATTCCAAGCAAAATGAGTGAGCAACTGAGATCTAATTATGACTAGAAGAAATAGGAAAAAAATCAAGAAGAAAAGACAAGAAAAAGTATATGCAATCTAGCAATAACATGTGAAGGATGCTGAATTGCTGCTCTGTTGATGCAATTGCCAGTGCCTTACTCTGTTTTGGTGCATCATAAGTCCAGCTTATTCCATGAAGCTTATCATTAAACTCTTTAAGAATGTGATTTGTATTTGCCACTCTGAATGCTGCCATTGCAAAACAATAATGTTGCTGCAATTTGACAGCAACATAGCAGAGTTCCAAAGTTTGACTAATTCTATGTAATTAATCCCTCAAACTCTTTGATGATGATGTTTCAATTCAAATAATGATTAAGTTGGAAATGGGAGGTGATCCCATTAACTTAATCTTGGGGCAATTGGGCCCCTGAAAAACCCAAATTGGGCCGAATGGATCAACCCATTCGGACCCTGATTTCTGCTAGGCGGTTGAACCGTCCAAGCCAGGAGGTGGCACCGCCTGGGCTAAGTCTCCGAGCGAGACTGGGTGGTGCAACCGCCCCAGCCAGGAGGTGGCACTGCCTGGGCTCAGTCTCCGAGCGAGACTAGGCGGTGCAACCTCCCTTGACAAGAGGTGGCACCGCCTGAGCTCGGTCTTCGAGCTTTGGCAACAAGTGCAACCGCCTGAGCTCAGTCTTCGAGCTCTAGCAGGAGGTGCAACCGCCCCTGACAGGAGGTAGCACCACCCAGAGGCTCAGTCTTCGAGCTCTACCAGGCGGTGCAACAACTCCAGTCAGGAGGTGCAACCGCCAGATCCCGGAATTCCGGGAATTGACAGTTTTGAGCTCCAAATTCAAACTGGGTTGGGGCCTATAAATACCCCATCCATTCAGCACTGAAAGGGCACTGAACATACACCAAAATCCTGATCTTGTTCTGTGATTTTTAGAGCTCAAAATTGTTGTAAAGGCCAAAAGTTCTTCTCCCTTTTTTCTTCCAAGTTCTGAGCTTTAAAGAGAGGATAGAAAATTTTGTAAGGGTTGTCTCCTAAGCCCGTCAAAAGGAGTGAAACTGTAAAAGGGTGGTTGGCCTTCCCCTATTGAAGGAATGCCTCTAGTTGACGTCGGTGACCTCGTCGGTGGAGGAAGCCAAAAGTGGAGTAGGTCAAGATTGACCGAACCACTCTAAATCTCGATTTGCATTTACTTTGAGCATCTTATCTTTACTGCAAACCTCCTCAATAGCTTACTGCCTTTTGTGTTTTTACAAACGTGTTTCAAAGTTCAGTGCTTTCCGAATCGGCATTTAGACGCAAATCAGTTTTATCGTACGAACATCATATTTCAGTTTGCACTTACATTCTGATTTCCATCATAACTGCAAACTGCCTTTATATCTTTATTTTAACTGCATCTTGCTTTATCTCAAGTTAAAGTGGTTTACGAATCGGCTTTCATACCGAAATCGCTTTTATCGTACGAACGTCGTATTTCAGTTTGCGTTTATATTCTGATTTTCATCATAACTGCAAACTGCCTTCATAGATTTACTTTAACGTCATCTCGCTTGATCTTAAGTTAAAGTAATCTTAGAATCGACTTTCACACCGAAATCACTTTTATCGTACGAATGCAGTTTTTATCGTGAAAGATTTCCTCTACACTAGTTCACCGCCCCCCCCCCTCTTAGTGCTCTTGATCCTAACACACAGAGCATGGAGATGCACCATTGCACACATAGATCTTGATGTGAGTGATTAGGCCTACTGGCTCGAGCCTAACCACATTAGGTTATGGTCCATGAGCATCTGGTGTGATAATTATACACCCACTAGATATGTATATATATTTGCATGCGATTTACATATATATTAAATATGTATATGTGTGACATGTCATATTAGGAGACCAAATCATAGAAACCCCTCTCTCGACAATATTAAGTCGGTAAACGTGAGGCAATTATATTAACCCACGTGGCCTTCCATCGTTATAGGTATAAACCGATTCCCAATATAAGTTGAGTTGGTTGAGTCCCTCGAGGCTCACCTATATCACGATTCGCTATCTTAACTACGACATAGAGATGTCACCGGTGACCTAAGGACATGATATGCTTGGTCGAGTCCCTCGAGGGTATATTATCGAATCAGACTCATCTTGTAATGATGGTGTTGACTTAACCGAACATCATGGTTGGTCGAGTCCCTCGAGACCATGGTGATTTGGAGGCCGAACAAGACGGGAATCATAAATTGTGATCAGCAAGAGTTGCCTATATTTTGGGTTTAGTGTGATTGGTCGAGTCCCTCGAGGTTCACTAAGACACTAATTAGATCCTGATCCCCACTAGAAGTCTACCGAAGACTTCCGTTTCACATGCTGAGAGTATCGCGTGACTCGCTAGTAAAATAGTGGGAGCATATTAAGATAGAAGTCTATATATTGATTGTTTATTTCTTGTAAAATCTGCATGTTATTTATTTCTACTGCATCTTTATTTTCAGAAAATATCGCTTTCAAATCCCTTACATGGCATACTTGATGTCAACCGCCTCATTGGTCCAAATTATACGGATTAGCTCCACAACTTGAGAATTATTTTCACGGCGGAGAAAATCGCGTACGTCTTTGATACAGTGATGCCTACGGCCTGAGGAAGGGGCAAGCGAGGATGAGATCACTCGCTATGTGAAGTACATTGATGACTCCACTCTTGCTCAGTGCTACATGTTGGGCTCTATGACTCCTGAGTTACAGAGACAACATAAAAAAATGGATGCCAGATCTATTCTCCTATATGTTCGTAAATTATTTGAGGAACAGGGAATGACTCAGCGATATGAGATATCCAAGAACCTCTTCCGTGCTAGGATGATTGAGGGGACACCAGTTCAGAACCATGTCCTAAAGATGATTGAGTGGATAGAGAAACTCACAGGTCTAGGAATAGTCCTAGAGGATAACTTGTGTGTGAACATTATGCTTCAGTCCCAACCAGATTCCTTTTTATAGTTCATAATGAATTTTAATATGAACAAACTTAAGGTGACTCTCCCAAAGCTCCTTAATATGTTGAGGGAGGTAGAGAGCACTATAAAAAAGGAGAAGCCAGTTCTCTACACTAGTGAGACTAGAAAGAAAAGGAAAGCAGAAAAGTCCCTTAAGAAGGGCAAGGGCAAGGGCAGACCAGGTAAAGCAAAGGTTGCTAAGAAAGACTCAGCAAAGGACAAAGGCTAGTGCTTCCACTATGGCAAAGATGGGTATTGGAAGAAGAACTACAAAAAGTACCTTATAGAGAGGGGGAAACAGAAGCTTAGAGAAGTTTCAAGTACATTCATGATCAATCTCCATTTGTCAAACTTTTATAATAACACATAGGTATTGGATACTGGTAGTACTTATCATATATGCAATTCGTTATAGGTTCTAGCAAGGCCAAGGAGACCGGAGAGAGACGAGATGAACCTCAAGAGAGGGCAATTGAGTAAAAGTTACCATAGTAACTATTAGCGAGATTGCCCTACATCTGCCTGGTGGAGCTATTATTGCATTAGATGCATGTTATTTTGTTCCTTCTATTAGCAAAAAATATTATCTCTATTTCATGTTTGACAGTTAGTGGATATAAATTAGTTTTTGAGAACAATGGTTGTTTGATATTATTAGATGATGAGATCATCATGAAAGGAACATTGCATAATAGTTTATTTATGCTAGACACTACTCTACATATCATGAATATAAGTGTGTTTAAGAGGAAACAAGATGAGGTGAACAGTGCATACCTATGGCATTGTAGGCTAGGTCACATTCATGAGGGAATAATTTAAAAGTTGCTAAAGGATGGATATCTAGATCCATTCGACTATGAGTCATATGCAACTTGCAAGCTTTGGCTTCATGGAAAACTGACCAACTCTCAATTTAGTGGAACTAAAGAAAGAACCACTAAGTTGTTGGAACTCATACATAGTGATGTATATGGATATGTGTACTTAATGTATATGGACCCATGTCAACTCACGCCATTGGTGGTTACTCCTACTTTATTACCTTCACTGATGATTTCTCAAGGTATGGATATGTGTACTTAATGAAGTACAAGTCTGAGGCCTTTGATAAATTCAGAAAATATAAGAATGAAGTAGAGAACCAGACTGGAAAGAGTATCAAGACTCTTCAATCAGATCAAGGAGGTGAATACTTAAGTACAGAGTTTACTCAGTTTCTCAAGGACTATGAGATATTATCCCAATGGACACCTCAGCTCAATGGTGTGTTTGAAAGGAGAAATCGTACGCTGTTAGACATGGTAAGGTCCATGATGAGTTTCGTTGACCTACCCATCTCATTTTGGGGATATGCCCTAGAGACCACAGCTTACCTTCTGAATAGAGTTCCAACTAAGTTGGTAGTATTTACACCATATGAGATATTGAAAGGGAAGAAGCCCGATCTTAAGGTTGTTAAGATTTAGGGCTGCCTTACCCACGTTAAAAGACACAACCCCGATAAGTTGGAATCGTGGATAGAGCAGTGCAAATTCGTAGGATACCCCAAGAAAACTTGTGGGATATTATTTCTATCATCTCGAGGACCAAAATGTCTTTGTAGCTAAGAGAGCAGTGTTCCTTGAGAAGGAACACATTCTTGGCGAAAATAATAGGAGCATAATAGAGTTGACGAGGTTGGAGAACCTAGCTCAAGCACCACTCTACAGCCCGAGTATGTTCAAGTACTTAATACACAAGTTCTAACTTTACATAGGTCCGACAGAGTATCCCATCCTCCTGAGCGATATGTGGGACATATTATAGGAGAGGATGTTGAGGATATTGATCCTCAAACCTACGAGGAGGCCATTACGAGTATTGACTCCGGGAAGTGGCAAGAAGCTATGAATTCTGAGATGGATTATATATACTCCAACAAGGTTTAAAACCTAGTTGATGCGCCCGAAGATATTGTACCCATCGGTTGCAAGTGGATCTTTAAAAAAAATATCAGAGTAGATGGAAAGGTAGAGACCTATAAAGCAAGGGTAGTGGCTAAAGGGTATCATCAAAGGCAAAGTATTGACTATAACGAAACCTTCTCACCTGTAGCAATGCTAAAATCCATCCGAATTTTATTGGCTATTGTAGCACACTATAATTATGAGATCTGGTAGATGGATGTGAAAACCGCATTCCTCAATAGGAATCTCGAGGAGAAGGTGTATATGATACAACCCGAGAGATTCATATCCAAGGACTGCCCACATAAGGTGTGCAGATTGCTTAGATCCATTTATGGACTAAAGCAAGCTTCCCGAAGTTAGAACATAAGATTTGATGAGGCAATCAGATCTTATGACTTCGTTAAGAACAAAGATGAGCCTTGTGTGTACAGAAAGGTAAGCGGGAGCGTTATCACCTTTTTAGTGTTATATGTGGATGACATCTTGATCATTGGGAATGATGTAGGAATGCTATCTACAGTAAAGGCTTGGTTATCTAGACACTTCTCCATGAAGGACTTAGGGGAAGCATCATATATCTTGGGGATTCGGATCTATAGAGATAGTTCCAAGAGGATGCTTGGCTTGTCCCAATCCAAGTACATAGAAACCATTGTCAAAAGGTTTGGAAATAAAAATTTCAAGAGAGGTCTCATACCGATGAGATATGGGATATCGCTTTCTAAGAGTATGTCTCCAAAGACTCCTGAAGAAAGGGCAAACATGGATAAGATACCCTATGCATTAGCAATAGGGTTTATCATGTAAGCCATGCTATGTACCAAGCCTGATATAACGGATACTCTGAGTGTCACGAGCAGGTATCAAGCGGATCCAGGCTTGGAGCACTGGACAGCAGTAAAGTGTATCCTTAAGTACTTGAGAAGGACTAAGAATCTTTTACTAGTATATAGAGGTAGTAGTCTCAAGGTTAAAGGTTACATAGACTCGAGTTTTTAGTCAAATGTCGATGATAGCAAGTCGAATTCAGAGTGTGAGTACACCTTAAATGGAGTAGTATGTTGAAGAAGTTCCAAGAAAGATACTACTGCTGACTCGACCATATAGGCGGAGTACATTGCTATAGTAGAAGTAGCTAAGGAGGGAGTCTGTATGAAGAAGTTCATCATAGATCTGGGAGTCGTGCTAGACAGCTAGGAGTCGATTCCCTTATATTATGACAACTACAAGGCGATTACTCAAATAAGTGAACCCGGATCTCATCAGAAGTATTCTGACGAGGTTCTAGCTTATTAGGGGGATCATGACCTGAGGAGATGTAGTAGTGGAAAGAGTTCCATCCGAAGATTACATTGTAGATCCATTGACAAAGCCATTCTCTCAGATTGTCTTTGAGTGTCATAGGGGTCTGATGGGGATCAGACACATAAGTGAAAATCGGCTTTAGGTCAAGTGGGAGATTGCTAGTCATAAGTGCCCAACAAGCTAATCACGTGAATGATGGCACGTGTGACTTGACACGGAATCTTTTTGCTTATTATATTTTGACATTTATCACTTTATATTGACTATTGCATATATGCATGTATATATTGTGATATTTTTAGATCTGTGCAATGGGAATCGGATTGTGATAAGATCACAATAATGAGACCAATTTACCTTTAAACACAAATCCTAAATAATCCCGATCATAGGGTACTCGAGATGGACATCAAGATAACTGGATAAACTTGTGTGTTGTATACCCATCTATATGATAGATACTGCTAGTCATAGGTGCCGAACAAGCCAATCACGTGAGTGATGGCACGTGTGACTTGATACAGAATCTTTTTGCTTATTATATTTTGGCGTATATCACTTTATAACTATTGCATAAATGCATATATATATATATATATATATATATATATATATATATATATATATATATATATATATATATATATATATATATATATATATATATATATATATATATATATATATATATATTGTGATGTCCTTGGATTTGTGCAATGGGAATCGGATCGTGATGAGATCACGATAATAAGATCGATTCACCTTTAAACACATATCCTAAATAATCCCGGTCATAGGTTACTCGAGAGGGACATCGTGATAACCGGATAGACTAGTGTGCTGTATACCCGTCCATATGATGAATGCAGCTAGTCTCAAAGCTGCTCATGTAGGGACACTAGGGATACAGTACAGGTGCTCATTGGAGAATGAGTTCACTGATTGATCCGCTTACGGAATGCTGGATGGTTGATGATGCCTTATTGTCAAACAGCGATTCCGTAGTCCTAGTGGTGTATCTGGTCCTTAGACTTGAGACACCAAGGATGTCCTGTATGAGTGCTCCACTCTTTGATACCAAATTTATAGGTTTGGCTGTCCCAGATCTAGTACAGCTGGTCATTGGGAGTGGTAGTCGACCTTACGAGGGCTATTGAGTGTCGACAGAGGATCATCCACTCTCGGCGTCATGAGAGGAATATCCCATGTGTTCTTGCTCAGACAAATCCCTAGCCAGGGTCATTCGGGTTGAGAGAGAAAGAGTTCTCCGGGAGAATCCGATTAGAGCGAGACTTGAGTAGAAACCGTATGGGTCTGACAGCACCATGCTCGATATACGGTCTCTGGGATATTAGATGGATGAGGGACTATAGGTACATGGTAACTGAGGACAGACAGGTCCAATGGATTGGATTCCCCTGTATCGTCTGGGGACTACGGCGTAGTGGCCTAGTACGTCCGTAGTCGATGAGTCAAGTGAATTATTACAGAGATAATAATTCACTGAGTTAGAAGGAGTTCTAATAGGTATGACTCACGGCCAGCTCGATATTGGGCCTAGAGGGTCACACACATATGGTAGGCATTGCGATGAGTAGAGGTTCGGATATGAGATATCCGACGGAGCCCTTGTCTTATTGGATGCAGATCCAATACCCATTAGGGAAGGACCCATTAGGGTTTGACACGGGATCTCTATAAATAGGAGGGATTCACAGCCTCATAGGCTAGAGTCTTTGCTTGCCTTTCCTATTCTCCTCTTCCTCTCCACCTCAAAGTAAGCCTGGAGTTTTGAGGAGCGTCGTCGCAACCCTGCTGTGTGGATCACCGCTAGAGAGGAGGACGCTTGACCTCCTTCACCCTCTCCTAAGGATCTGCAAGGAAACAGGGATATATGATCTCCCTAGGTAACACAATCTATACGCAGTTTCATGTTTCGCGGATTTTTGCGTACCAATCTTTGCACGACGATGAACATCTCTTTGGGAATCGGGGATTTTGTTTTCTTGTTCTTCCGCTGCGCATGTGATGTCGCCCCCCTTGATTTACCAACAGATACAACTAATCTCATAGCTGCTCATGTGGGGACACTAGGGATATAGTATAGGTGCTCATTGGAGAATGAGTTTACTAATTGATTCGCTTACGGAATACTGGATGGTTGATGATGCCTTATTGTTAAACAACAATTTTGTAGTCCCAGTGGTGTATCTGGTCCTTAGACTTGAGACACCAAGGATGTCCTGTATAAGTGCTACATTCTTTGATACTAGACTTATAGGTTTGGATGTCCCAGATCTAGTACAACCGGTCATTGGGAGTGGTAGTCAACCTTACGAGGGCTATTGAGTGTCGATAGAGGATCATCCACTCTCAGCGTCATGAGAGGAATATCCTATGTGTTCTTGCTCAAACAAATCCCTGGCCAGGGTCATTCAGATTGAGAGAGAAAGAGTTCTCCGGGAGAATCCGATTAGAGAGAGACCCGAGTAGAAACCGTATGGGTCTGATAGTACCATACCCAGTATATGGTCTCTAGGATATTAGATGGATGAGGGACTATAGTACATGGTAAATAAGGATAGACAGGTCCATTGGATTGGATTCCCCTATATCGTCTGGGGACTACGGTGTAGTGACCTAGTACGTCCGTAGTCGATGAGTCGAGTAAATTTTTATAGAGATAATAATTCACTAAGCCAGAAGGAGTTCTGACAGGTATGACTCATGGCCAGCTCGATATTGGGCCTAGAGGGTCATACACATATGGTAGGCATTGCGATGAGTAAAAGTTCGGATATGAGATATCCACCGGAGCCCCTGTCTTATTGGATATCCAATAAGCCCTTGAATTATTGGATCCTATGGATGAGATCCAATAAGAGCTCATAAGAGATTATTGTTAGGATCGGAGTGGCACTAAGAGGGGGGGGGGGTGAATTAGTGCAGCGGTAAAGTACGATAAACTTTTGACGATTTAAACACTTTCGGAAACTTCGTACGATAAAAGCAATGTTTCGTTTAGAACCGTTTTGATTGCATTTTAACTTGAATGTAGTAAGTTAATGAAGGGTTTGCAATAAGGTAATAGCAGGAAGTAAATGCAAACCAGAAAAGATGGTAGTTTATAGTGGTTCGGTCAATCATGACCTACATCCACTCCTCTGATTCCTCTTCCGTCGAGGCCACCAGCATCCACTAACGATCTTTCTTCACTAGGTGAAGATCAACCTCCTTCTTACACCCGTCTTACAACCTCTTACAAGTGGTTCACCCTTTTACAAAGATTTCAATGAATAGAAAGGAGGTGAACACTCAAGCTATTGAAAACAAGACTTTTAAGGCTTTTCTCAACTTCTAGCTTCTCAAAAGGTTGTATTCTCTGCTGAGAAATGAGGGGTATTTATAGGCCTCAAGAGGATTCAAATTTGGGCTCCAAAATTTAAATTCTCTTTGGTTTCCGAGGTCGGCGGTGCCACCGCCTGTCAGTGGCGGTGCCACCGCTTGTCAGTGTCTGACATTGACAGTGGACTGGCGGTGCCACCGCCCAGCTCTCGGGTGCTGGGTGGTGCCACCGCCTAGGCCAATTCAACTCACTGGTTGGGCTCCAAACTTGGCCCAAACCAGTCCAAACTCAGGCCCAATTGGCCCCTACTTGGGTTATAAGATTAACACCTAATCCTAACCCTAATTAACGTGCTAACTATGAATTTAAAGACATTTTCTAAACTATTACAAAGTCCATAAGTCAAGACTTCTTCCAGCGAGCTTCCGGCAAACTTCCGATGGTCTTCCGATAAACTCTCGGAAACCATTCTGCGGACTCCCGGCAAGCTCCTAGACTTCACGATTTGATCTTGGCAAGTTCCAACGAGCTTCTTCGGCAAGCTCCGATCTTTCTTGGTGAACTCCGCGAACTTCCAATGAACCTTCCAGCGAGCTTCTGAAAAACCCTTCGGCAAGCTCCCTACTCATTCTCGGCTAGTTCCGGCAGCATTCCCGACGAACCTTCGGACTTCCGTCAAACTCTCGAACTCCCAATGAATCCTTTGCGCTTGACTCCGGCACTTTGTTTCACTTTATGTCTTCATTGCTATCGTAGTTATTCCTGCACACACAAACCAAAACTCAACTCCGATCTAGACAATTATTACAACGCGAATTGACATTCTATTGCCCGGCACGTCATTGGTTGGCGCTTTGTCTGATTCTTCGGTGCATCGTCCTCTCTTGCGGCTTGTTGCCCAATCGGCGATTGACCTCCGCAACCCCGATATCCTTGGCGCAATTTCGCTCTCCTTGGCCCAATGCCCGACATCCAAAGCATTCAGCCGTCCAATATCCTAACGTGAACTCTTCCGGCACAACGTCAATTCCTCCTGCGTTAACTGTCTAATCCTGATCGAGTAGACCTGCATCACTCAAAATACAGTTTAAATTATAAACACATATTAAGTGGTTTCATCATCAAAATACAAGATTTAACAATCTCCCCCTTTTTGATGATGACAACCACTTGATGACAGAGTTAACCTTAACTCCCGGAGTTTGAACAAACTCCCCCTATCAATATGCTATATTGATAGAACCTTGAATTCAAACAGAATTCAAGTCATTGCAATATTCATCATGAATACTTGCAACACATCATCATGAACATATGCATAAACTTATGCATCACATGTCATGTCATCAACATACTTCTCCCCCATTGTCATCAACAAAAAGGAGAAGTACCACAATCAAGTGTTTGTTATATGGGTTCAACTCATTACATGAAAAACATAATATTAAATTTTTATTATCATGCAATCTAGCAATTTTACAATGTTTTAGAACTTGCAAGCTAGCAATTTAGAGATGTTCAAGAAAGCAACTCTTGCTTCTTGAAATATGCAAGTTTTATAAGCTAGCAAATTCAAATATATGCAAGTTGACATATTTGCTTTTCTTGAGATAGGCACGATAGCACATTTTTGCATTTTCTTGATGTTTCAAGCTAGCAATTCTCGGTGATGTTCAAGATAGCAATTTCTTCTCTTTTGAGAAGTGCAATTTTTGCTTTTTTCTCGAATTGTGCTAGCAATCTATCTCCCCCTTTGTCATTGTCAAAAAGAAGGGAAAAACCCTTTACATCAATTTTTAAATCATGATAAAGATAAGTAATCATTCTTCTTTGTGCATCATTATAGTTTCAATGCACAAATTCATTAACATTACATTTCATTTTTTTTTTTTTTATGCATGATACCAAATCATCATTATGAGCATATTAAATATGATATTCAAGCATTCATGATATATCATTTTGGCAACATGATCATAGCTATTCAAATGATGGTATCTAAATATCAAAATTCATTATATCCTATCATGCATGATCATTGACTTCTCATTTGTATTTTATGCATTATTTCATTTCATCTCATAAGGAATATCAAGAAGAGTTATTGAGTGATGAGATAAATATTTTATGAATACACGGAATTGTATAAAAATCATATCATAAGTGTTTCATGTATTCATATTATCACATGAAGCATACAAGACAATAATGCAAAGAAATCATGTCATAAAGGATATCAATGTGAAAATTCAGCAAAGATCACATGATACAATCGCAAAGCATGATATAATTATGTGATATATCATGAGATGATAATTTATCATATCAATGAAAGATATCAATTGTTAAACATGATATGATAATAGTCTCAAAATTTTTAATTTGTGATACATGTGATACATTGTGATACACTAAAAATTTTAATGCGATGCTTTTAAGGATATCAACCTATTTTTGATACAAAGCATGGCAAGAGCAATTATATTGCAAGTTTTCTAAGTTTTGCATTTTTTGCTTCTTTCGAAATAGCAATTCTTTGCTTCTCTTTATATTGCATGATTTGTAATTCATTGGTAGTGTTCATGATAGCAAGTTCTTTCAACGAAATGATCGAGCTAGCAAATTTTTCTTCCTTTGAAATATGCAGGCTAGTAAACTAACTCCCCCTTTATCATTATCGAAAAGAAGGGAGAACTCAATGGCTAAAAATTTCAACCATTCAACAAGCCAAATATGCAAAGAATTCATGAAAGATATCAATAAGGATCAATTCGTGAATACCAAAGATATGATTCATGGTTCATTAAAATTCTTCTTAACAAGTTCACGATCAAGATTCATTTGAAAAGATATAGCACAAAGAGCAACTTGAAACATTCTTATCAAGATCATATTTTAAAATATTCCAAGTATTAAGATATCAATATGACACTTCATTGAATTCTGAGAAATCAAAAGACAAGTTACAAAAAAAAAAATCATAATCAAATTATCATTTTTGAGATTCATAACATGTTATTACTATTTCATCAAAATCAATTTCGAGATTCACACAATATCATGAAATCATTAATCTCGATAAGATGGGAAAAGCATTTTTTTTTTTAAGTGATTCTTTTAACACATCATAAAAAAAACTCATTCATAATTTAAGTGATTTACAAGATATCATAAATGAATTTATCACTTGTATTTCATCAAAATCGAGAACTCTAGAGATAGAAAATGATTGAAGCATTTAACATGATTGAAGCATGATTCATATTTAAAATGTATCTTATGTCGTAAATACGAATCAAGCATTTGTCAAATCTGAAATCATCCTCAAAATTACATTCAATAAATTCATATATGACAAGCATAGATTTATTGAAAAATCAATAAGATAGAGGATTACATTTCATTTTTATAAATTTCTATTCATGTGATTTGCTTCTTACGAGCATGTCTTTGCTTTTAAAAAAAATGTCAACATTCAAGATAGAAAGATAAATTTCATAAAATAAATTATCAAGCATGATTCCATGATAACATCCTTTTAATATCTTGATATTCATCATCAAGTATGATTTCAAAAAGTATATTCAAGAGAAATCATTAAGACCAAATGCATGATACACTCATTTATTTTCAAAATATTCATCATGTTTATTTTCATGAGATTCACAAGATTGGTAAACTAAATTCATTAATCTCAATAGGATATAAAATTCATTTCCATTTCATATAATTGATTTCATGTGAGAGTGTTCAAGTCTTTTTGTGAAAACATGTATCATCATTTAAAATCAAAACATAAGTTTCGTCATAAAGCCGTCAAGACCAAACACATCAAAAATAAAACATCATGATATCACATCTATCATCAAAAGACTATCAAGAAATTCATACATATATGTACATGCACTATGTCATCTTAATATGTCATGAGAATGTCATCTTAATTCGTCATAAACATGATTAAACGAAAAACATGTTAATCCAAAATGAGAGTATCAAATCAATATTTACTTCAAAAACTCATGCATGACATAAAATCATCAAAATACAAATGCATGGATTAATCCTGAGTATTATCACATATCATATAACTATCATCCATAATGTTGCATACATCATTCAATATTTCAAAAACATAACATGCATGAAACCTTAGCAATATACTTTTCATGATCAAATTTTTTAATTTTTCAAAGATGCTAAAAAGAAAAACATGATATAATTTTTGAAAAATAATTTTTTATTTCCTATTCTAAATTAAGCACTCATGAAACACTTCAAGTAATTTCAAAATAATTCAAGAGAGTTGAGTTACTTACCTTGTAGTCGAAGCCCATCAAAGCCCAATTTGTTGTTTCACCTTTGGAAGTTTTTGATTCATCCTTGGTTGCCTTCCTCTTCTTTGGCCTCTTCCTCTGTTCAAGTTCATTGTTTATTTTAGATTTTTGTTTAATGAACTTATTAAGAGTTAGTGTTCGAAGTTCAAGTTGATCATTGTCCTCATCACTTGAGTCATCGCTCAAGTGGTATTCATTTGTCCGGAGTTCCAAATCCTTCCTATTCTTTGAAAGGTGGTTCAAGTGTTCATTGTGTTCATCATGTGCATTGCGCACCATTTCATATGTCATCAATGAGCCGATAAGTTCTTCAAGTGGAAAAATATTTAAATCTTTTGTTTCTTGTATTGCCGTTACTTTTGATTCCCAAGCTTTAGAAAGTGATCGTAAAACTTTACTAACAAGTTCAAAATTCAAGAAGCATTTGCCAAGAGCTTGTAAACCATTGACGACATCCGTAAAACGGGTGTACATGTCAACAATAGTTTCGCTCGGCTTCATTCGAAAAAGCTCGAAATCATGCATTAAAATGTTGATTTTCGAATCTTTGACTCTAGAAGTGCCTTCGTGTGTGATTTCAAGAGTGTGCCATATGTCGAAAGCCGTTTCGCACAAAGAAACCCGATTGAACTCATTTTTATCCAAAGCGCAAAATAAGACATTCATAGCCTTTGCGTTTAAAGAAAACATCTTCTTCTCCAAATCATTCCAATAGTTCATTGGAAGAGAAGACATTTCAAATCCATTTTCGACTATGTGCCATAAATTCAAATCCAAAGAAAGTAAGAAAACTCTCATTCGAGTTTTCTAACAAGTATAGTCCGTCCCATTGAAAAAGGGAGGACAAATGAGAGAGTGACCCTCTTGAAAGCCATAAAGAGCCATTTCTATTTGGGTGTTAAACCAAGGTAGAAAAATGTGGCTCTGATACCAAATGTTAGGATCGGAGCGGCACTAAGAGGGGGGGTGAATTAGTGCAGCGGTAAAGTACGATAAACTTTTGACGATTTAAACACTTTCGGAAACTTCGTACGATAAAAGCAGCATTTCGTTTAGAACCATTTTGATTGCATTTTAACTTGAAGGCAGTAAGCTAATGAAGGGGTTTGCAGTAAGGTAATAGCAGGAAGTAAATGCAAACCAGAGAAGACGGTAGTTTATAGTGGTTCGGTCAATCGTGACCTACATCCACTCCTCCGATTCCTCTTCCGTCGAGGCCACTGGCATCCACTAACGATCTTCCTTTACTAGACGAAGATCAACCTCCTTCTTACACCCCTCTTACAACCTCTTACAAGTGGTTCACCATTTTACAAAGATTT
The DNA here is from genome assembly GCF_036884655.1 of Musa acuminata AAA Group. Taxonomy (NCBI): domain Eukaryota; kingdom Viridiplantae; phylum Streptophyta; class Magnoliopsida; order Zingiberales; family Musaceae; genus Musa; species Musa acuminata. The sequence goes on from NC_088331.1 coordinate 20,121,492, forward strand.
CAATGAATAGAAAGGAGGTGAACACTCAAGCTATTGAAAACAAGACTTTTCCTAAGGCTTTTCTCAACTTCTAGCTTCTCAAAAGGTTGTATTCTCTGCTGAGAAATGAGGGATATTTATAGGCCTCAAGAGGATTCAAATTTGGGCTCCAAAATTTGAATTCTCTTTGGTTTCCGAGGTCGGCGGTGCCACCGCCTGTCAGTGGCGGTGCCACCGCTAGTGCCACCGCTTGTTAGTGGCGGTGCCACCGCCTATCAGTGTCTAACACTGATAGTGGACTGGCGGTGCCACCGCCCAGCCAAGCGGTGCCACCGCCCAACTCTCGGGTGCTGGGCGGTGCCACCACCCAGTCTAGGCGGTGCCACCGCCTAGGCCAATTCAGCTCATTGGTTGGGCTCCAAACTTGGCCCAAACCAGTCCGAACTCGGGCCCAATTGGCCCCTACTTGGGTTATAGGATTAACACCTAATCCTAACCCTAATTAACGTGCTAACTATGAATTTAAAGACATTTTCTAAGCTATTACAAAGTTTGTAAGTCAAGACTTCTTCCGGCGAGCTTCCGGCGAACTTCCGACGGTCTTCCGATAAACTCTCGGAAACCATTCTGCGGACTCCCGGCAAGCTCCTAGACTTCACGATTTGATCTTGGCGAGTTCCAACGAGCTTCTTCGGTAAGCTCCGATCTTTCTCGGTGAGCTCCGCGAACTTCCAACGAACCTTCTGGCGAGCTTCCGAAAAACCCTTCGGCAAGCTCCCTACTCATTCTCGGCTAGTTCCGGCAGCATTCCCGACAAACCTTCGGACTTCCGTCGAACTCTCGAACTCCCAACGAGTCCTTTGCGCTTGACTCCGGCACTTTATTTCGCTTTATGTCTTCATCGTTATCGTAGTTAATCCTGCACACACAAACCAAAACTCAACTCCGATCTAGACAATTATTACAACGCGAATTGACATTCTGTTGCCCGGCACGTCATTGGTTGGCGCTTCGTCCGATTCTTCGGTGCATCGTCCTCTCTTGCGGCTTATTGCCCAATCGGCGGTTGACCTCCGCAATCCCGATATCCTTGGCGCAATTTCGCTCTCCTTAGCGCAATGCCCGACGTCCGAAGCGTTCAGCCATCCAATATCCTGACGTGATCTCTTCCGGTACAACGTCAATTCCTCCTGCGTTAACTATCTAATCCTGATCGAGTAGACCTGCATCACTCAAAATGTAGTTTAAATTATAAACACATATCAAGTGATTTCATCATCAAAATACGAGATTCAACAATTATTTTATAGAGATCCACTAATCTAAAAGGCTTGGGTAGTTGGATGCAGATCTAATGCCCAATAGGAGAGGATCCATTAGGGTTTGATAGGGGACCTCTATAAATTGGAGGGATTTGGTGGTTCATAAGCTAGAGCCTTTGCTTGCCTCTCCTATTCTCCTCCCTCTCTCCACCTCAGAGTAGGCCTAAAGTTTTGAGGAGCGTCGTCGTAGCCCTGTTGTATGGATCACCGCTATAAATGAGGATGCTTGACCTCCTTCACCCTCTCCTAGAGATATGCAAGGAAATAAGAATATACGATCTCCTTAGGTAACACAATCTATTCTATACGCAGTTTGTTTCACGAATTTTTGCGTCCCAATCTTTGCATGACAACGAATATCTTTTTGAGAAATTAAGAATTTTTTTTTCTTATTCTTCCATTACACATGTGATGTCATCCCAACATTTTCCAACAATTGGCACTAAGAGGGGGGGAGGGGGTGAATTAGTGCTTTCGATAAAATCGACATTGATTTGAAAAACTTTGTTTTGATTAAACCAGTATTATGAAAGTGTTTAAACTTGAAAATGTTGGCAAGTGAGTGAGGGCAATGAAGAAATAAATTAGTGATTAATGAGAATGAAAAGAATGAAAGAAACGACATAGAAAGAAAGTACATTGGATTTATAGTGGTTCAGTCATCATGACCTACATTCACTCCCGATTCCTCCTCTGTGGAGGCCACCGACGTCCACTATGTTGAATCTCGTATTTTGATGATGAAACTACTTGATATATGTTTATGATTTAATCTGCGTTTTGAGTGACGCAGGATGCTTCGATCAGGATGAGACAATTAAAGCAGGAAAATCATGTTGTGCCGAAGGAACATGTCAGAAGATTGGATGTCGGGCCGGTGGATCGGTCGACGTATCGACAGAAGGCTTCGGGCCGTGGACTCGGGCATCGGGCCATGAAGAGCGGGTATTGTGCCAAGGATATCGGAGTTACGGAGTCAACTGGCCGATTGGGCAATAGGCTGCAGGAGAGGACGATGCGTCGAAGAATCGGACGAAGCGTCGAGGGACCAATGACATGCCGGACAACTTGGTTAAATTGCTTAGGATTAATTGTCTCGATCGAAGTTTTGTTTTAAGTGTGCAGGATTAACTACGATGAAAGTTAGACAAGCAACAGGAGTTACGCCGGAGTCAAGTTCATGATCACGTTAGGAGTTCGAGAGTTCGACGGAAGTTCGGACGGTCGTCGAAGGTTCTGCGAGAACAGATCCGAGAAGTCCAGAAGCTTGCCAAGCGAAGCTCGTCGGAACTCGCCAAGTGGATCGTCGCAAAGTCCAGGAGTTTGCCGGAAGTCCTCAGAAGAATCACCGAGGGATCATCGGATGATCGACGGAAGTTCGCCGGAAACTCGCCGGAAGAAGCGATTGACGCATCGGAGCAAAGCTGCAGAAATTGTCTTAGATTTAATCGTAGTTAGCACGTTGATTAAGTTGGAAAATGGGAGGTGATCCCATTAGCTTAATCTTGGGGCAATTGGGCCCCTGAAAAGATTGAAATTGGGCCGAATGGAGCTAACCATTCGGACCCTGATTGCACCAGGAGGTGCAACCGCCCAGGCAGGGAGGTAGCACCGCCCAGGCTAAGTCTCCCAGCGAGACTGGGCGGTGCAACTGCCCTAGCCAAGAGATGCAACCGCCCAGGGCTTAGTCTCCAAGCGAGACTGGGCGGTGCAACCTCCTCTGTCAAGAGGTAGCACCACCAGAGCTCAAGTTTCGAGCTCTGCCAGGCGGAGCAACCACCGAGCTCAGACTTCGAGCTCTACCAGGCGGTGCAACCACCGAGCTCAGTCTTCGAGCTCTGCCAGGCGGTGCAACCACCGAGCTCAATCTTCGAGCTCTGGCAGAGAGGTGCATCAGCCTGAGCTCAGTTTCGAGCTCTACTAGGTGATGCAACCACCGAGCTCAGACTTCGAGCTCTGCCAGGCGGTGCAACCACCGAGCTCAGTCTTCGAGCTCTGCCAGGCGGTGCAACCATCGAGCTCAGTCTTTGAGCTCTGGCAGAGAGGTGCAATCGCCTGAGCTCGGTCTTCGAGCTCTGCCAGGCGGTGCAACCTCTCCAGTCAAGAGGTGCAACCGCCTGATCCCGAAATTCCGGGATTTGATCGTTTTGAGCTCCAAATTTGAATTGGGTTGGGGCCTATAAATACCCCACCCATTCAACACTGAAAGGATACAGATCCACACCGAATTCTTGATCTTTTCAGTGATTCTAAGAGCTCAAACTTGTGTAAAGTCCAAAAGTTCTCTTCTCTTCTGTTCTTCAAGTCTTGAGTTGTAAAGAGAGGAGAGAAAGGATCTGTAAGGGTTGTCTCCTGAGCCTGTCAAAAGGAGAGAAACTGTAAAAGGGCAGTTGGCCTTCGCCTATTGAAGGAAGGCCTCTAGTTGACGTCGGCAACCTCATCAGTGGAGGAAGCCAAAAGTGGAGTAGGTCAAGGCTGACCGAACCACTCTAAATCTCTGGTTTGCGTTTATTTTGAGCACTTTACCATTACTGCAAACCTCCTACATAGCTACTGCCCTCTGCGCTTTTACGAACGATTCTCTAAGTTCAGATCTTTCCGAATCTGCATTAAGACGTAAATCGGTGTTTTCGTACGATCTTTACATTGCAGTTTACGTTAACGTATTGATTCCATTTATAACTGCAAACTGCTTTCTGCGCATTCATAAAATTCTTTTCAAAGTTCAGTATCTGCGTTTAGACGTAAAACTATGTTTAGACGCAAAACTGCGTTTAGACGTAAAACTGCGTTTAGACGTAAAACTGCATTCAGACGCAAAACTGCGTTTAGACGTAAAACTGCGTTTAGACGTAAAACTGCGTTTAGACGTAAAACTACGTTTAGACGTAATACTGCGTTCAGACGCAAAATTGCGTTTAGACGTAAAACTGCGTTTAGACGTAAAACTGCGTTTAGACGTAAAACTGAGTTTAGACGTAAAACTGCGTTCAGACGCAAAACTGCGTTTAGACGTAAAACTGCGTTTAGACGTAAAACTACGTTTAGATGTAAAACTGTGTTTAGACGTAAAACTGAGTTTAGACGTAAACTGAACTTGGACGCAATCTGCGCTTAGTCGCAAACTGCGATTAAATACAAACTGTGAATCGGCTTTTGCATCATAATAGATTTTATCGAACGAACGCACCTTTCAGTTTCAAATTGCTGTAAGATTTCTGCTGCACTAATTCACCCCCCCTCTTAGTGCTCTCGATCCTAACACACTAATGGTCTTCATTAAATGGGTAAAAATTGACTATCCTCTTATAACTATTTTCTCGTTTTTATAGGTTTAGGAGACAACCGTTTACAAGTCTCACACCTCTCTTAGATTGATCACAAAGGTAAAGAAAGAAGAGGATGACACATAGCAGTTTTTTAACACTTTCACACCCCAAAATCTCAAGACTTTTGTTTACACTTTCGTGCTCTTTCATGCAGGAAAGAGTGAGGTATTGATAGGCCCCAATGGCTTCAAAAATGGAGCCAAAAAGTGTCTCATCTCCGTTTTTCAGGGTACTGACGATACTATCATCATTATTGGGCGATACCACCACCTAACAATCTCGGAGATGGCTCTGGCTTGATAGGGCGGTACCATCGCCTGGTAGCAATAACTATCGATGGTACTATCGCCTAGTCTGAGTGGTAGCACTACCTAAACCACCTAGGAGGTTGAGCCTCAAGCGGTTCCATCGCCAGCTCTAGCGATGCCACCGCTTGACGTGATACTAAGTGGTTGAATGGGCTATCCAATTGGCCCAATTTAGCCCTGTTTTTTAGCCCAATTGGCCCCTAATTGAGTTAGTAGGATTTCTCCCAAAACTAACACAAATCAAAGTCTACTTGCAATCTAAGTTGTCATGTACGTTAATGGTTCAACCAAACTCTCAGTAAACTTCCAACAAACTCCCAGCAATCTTCCGGTGAGCTTTCGGCGAACCTCTAGCGAGCTTTCACTGAATCATATGATCCTTCAATGTATCTCCCGATTCATCCAACCCTATGTCCGATCATTGACTCTAGCCCAACTTCGATTCTTCTTTAATCGTTTTACCTTTCTCACGATCGTCATTAGTCCTGCATCACTTATCTCAACACATGGATTAGATCATTAATTCATCAATTAATGTCATTATCAAAATTTAAGATTTAACAAATCTTAGTTAACATATAATATTATCAAAAATATATGAAATTGACTAGTAAATGTCCAAAATAAGAAAGTTAATTCATGAAAATTTAATAATAATTTTTTAAGTAAAATATAAAATAAATAAGTGTAACACTAGAAGTTGTAATTGTTTTCACAACACAAAGATGTCAATCTACAAATATATCCTATACCAAACGCGCTGTACACACCACAACATCATTAATTTAAACGTGACCGAACCTTCATCATTTTTTAAAACGTCATAGCTTCTTATTACAGCCGCTTATGTCCAACAAGAATCTCAACAAATCAAGATCATCGAAGGAAAGGAAGCTGCTAACTCGACAGATAAGTATATGGTATTCATCAACAAGAATATAACTAATTGTTAAAATTTTCAGCCCCATTTCAGTGAGCATATAACCAATTGGGACAAAGCAAATACGGAAACGAATATTTTACATAAGTTAAACTAAATTGTTTTTTAAAAGAAATATATTTAAACACCGTTATCTCTTGTGAAAAAAAGAAATCCTCCAATCAGCAATATACTCAGTCGCAGTTTCCATCTCTACCCAATCATCATGCCTTATCTAAACTTAAAATTTCTTTGCAGATTGATGTATGCAAACCAAAGTATCACTTTTTTTTTTTCACAGTTCATTTATTTACGTTAAGCAGATTTTAAGATATGCACTTTTGATGAGCACTTAACCAAGTTTCTAACGAGGAACGTGTTCCAATGAAATGTTTGTATGCGCTGGGAGGAGGCAATCTAAACATGATTAAAGAAGAGGTTTTTTTAATATATATATATATATATATATATATATATATATATATATATATATATATATAATTATATCACTACATGTCCCTTTTATTAAATAAAAGGTTATGTACTTGAAAACTAACAAGTTTTAGAATTAGATAGGGATATGACTCTTATACATGCCATCCGGATGAACATAGTGTTTAATTCTTCCCACAAAATATATAGCTTTGCATAAAATACATTTCAGTATAAACACAAAATGGGAAAATCATTTTGTAATTATTTCCCCGAAGTGTGACAGTAATCAATTCAAAATTTATTTTTGTAATTATTTAACAAGTTAAAAAAGAAATCCTGTTCATCATAACTTCCCTTCGCATAGAATCCATGCAAGCATTAATAATAATAAAGCATATTAACATAAGTCATGTAACATTAGACACCATGATATGTCAGCAGGTTTCGTGATTGTCAATGGACTCTGCAATGAGTATTTTCTTTCATTACACATTGGCTATGTTACAATCATATTCAGAATATAGATAACTCGTATCAGGTGTGTAACTTATAAACGATTCCTCCACAAGAAAATTTTCACGAGTGCTAACACCGTGGCTATGTCCATTATTAGGGCCAAAACTCCCTTCATGATCACCTAACAACATCAAGATTCACCTCTTCTCAGTGCAGATCCAAGATTCTTAGGAGTTAAGTATCGGATTCGACGTTTCTCAGATTGCTGGGAGTAAAGGCTCAACAACAAAAACTAAATTTGATTTAGTTAATAAAATAAAATTTTAAGTTTATAATTCACCCGGAATCGTATTATACGCTGTCCTAAGAAACCATTCCCAAGTATAAGACATGCGTGCCTTTTTTGCGGGCACCATTTAAGGTTGAGCAATAGAATTAAGAAAGATGTTGTGAAAATCTTGAAAGAATTTATCTTAGCATGAAAAATCTAATAATTGAGAAGATAACATTTTCCATTGTCTCAAACCAAGAGACATATTCTCTTCATAATGAAGAGTTGATGTGTACTCATAGTCAATAAATATTATTTTAAATATTGAATAAATAATTAATAATAAATATAATTAAATAATTAAAAAAATAAAAAAAATATGTTTTTTTTTTTGAAGATTTATATTTTTGAAAATAAAATCTAACAATTATTTAGCATAAAATTCAATGATGATAAATGACTTATATAGTTTATCCCAAATAGTTATATATTTATTGTTATTATTAGATTAGGATCGTTTTTGTTGAGACATCATAGTGCTTAGTTCATTGTGTAATGTTGTCTTATGTTCCCAAATAGTTAAGCATCGAATACGCTGTCCTTCCTAGTTAAAAGAAAAAAACATAACCTTCATTTATCTTTTAATTAATTGGTATAGGTTTTAAAAAAACTTTATATCATTGATGCGTGATAATATCATGCTAATTAGATCTAATTTGAATTTTTATTTTATATAATGTAAGGCTCTCCAAATAAAAAGAGTTTTAACTATCTATTTTTTAAAATTATAATCTTTCATTCCAACCAAACTTTGATTCGAAATTTTGCAGCTTGTGGGTCAGCTACAGTCCGAAAGGAAGAAGAACACTGTGATCTTCCCGAATTAGCAAGTCTACGAGTGACATTATTAAACAAAGTAACAAAACTGTACAACTGTGGCTCTCCTTCGAATAACGTGGATGTTACTGAAAAGATTTCTAAGAAACTTTGGAAAACTAGTGATCCCCTTATAATATTTTTGAACGAAACTATCTTATTTGTATTAATAAATAAAAGCAACATAATTTTATATTAAAATTGGAGGCCTAAAGAGAGTGTATAGAGAACAATTAGAGGTCTGCGAAGTTCCATTCCTAACGACGAAGATTAGTGTAGTATGACCAATTTTCTGTTTATCTCCAGCGAGGTTAATCTCTCTGGCCTCACAGACTTACTTTGTAATAGTAGTAGGATGGTAGGAGAGATCAATCAGTTGTTTTTTTTTTTTTTTTTTTGCGAGGGATATAAAATTTCTAATATTTTAAACTTTTTTTCTTTTTAAGAAAAAAAATATTAAGTTTAAACCATTAAGTTTCCAAAAAGGGACAACTAAGGGGCAATTCAAAAATATATGTTGAATGATGCTGGAGATTCGAGAAAGAAGAATACGTTCCCTTGAAGTTTCCGTGTGCGTTACACGTGCGCAAGAGACCGGTACAAGGAAAGGCGAATTTGGTGATCGCTGACATCCGACAATCATGGGCTTCCGGTTCTCCCATGTCGCTGCCTTCCGCCGGTCCGACCGCCCTTGTGGTCACCTCCTCCCGCTTTCCGGCCAGCTCACTGCTGCTCTCTTCCCGTCCTCTCCGGCCGCGGCGGAGACCCCGAACCACTCCCGGATCGCTGTAAGGTGGCATGTTGGTGGCCACTCCCACTCCCACCACCACCACAGCGGCGACAAGGGGAAGGGTTCCGAGGGAATATTCCGGCTGGGTCTTGGCGCTGACATCGCCCTCGCCGCCGGGAAGGCCTTCACGGGCTACTTCACCGGCAGCACAGCTATCGTCGCTGACGCCGCCCATTCGGTCTCTGACATCGTACGCCGCTCCCGCTTGGAATCCTTGATTCTCTTCTCTCTTTGAGTGGATCCAGTTCGTTTCTGTTAATTGATCACGTGATCTTTGGTGACGTTCTAGATTAGAGCTTAATCGGGGTTTCCTTTGTGGTTCTGCTGGTATAGGTTCTTAGTGGTGTAGCTTGGTGGTCGTACAGAGCGGCGAAGGTACCCAAGGACGAAGAACATCCTTATGGTTGGTCTTTTCCCCATGTAATTAAATAAGTCATCATCTACCTGTTTTTGAGAATTTGTTACTTCAGACCATTAAGTCTCTGAGTTGCTACTAACGACTGAAGTATTTTTCTGCTGTATTCTTTTTATTTGATAAACGATATAGTTTGATTTGATAAACAATTTGGTTGACGATAATTTATATTTATGAGAATCTGACGGAGTAAAACGTGCTAGGAACTACTAGATTTATCAATTGAAGTAACCACTTAATTTAATTACTTCTGTATTTGCTTAAGCCCATTGAGGTAGTGTACTACGAAATGTACCATATTATGCAATTTCTTGCAAATATTGAGGATGTTGAGCATACATTTGTGTTCTCCTGTAGTCTGATGGTTTAATGAATGGAGCCTTGGTTTCATTTTTTGGCACATGCACATGAAGCAGTAATAATCAAGTTGCAGTTTGCAAGGGAGTGAACAAGGGAGTTTACATTTTCGACACCTGTTCTACTGGTAGTCATGCATTAGCATCCAACACATGGGTGCTAAACTGAAGGATGACATTTGAATGCAGTTAATTAGTATCCTTATCCCTTTGGTGGCCTCTTTAAATATCTATATTTAAAGGTAAGGCTGTGAAAAAACCCTCCTCATAGTGGTGGGAGCCTCCTGCACCGTACAGACCCTTTTTATCCTTTTGGGTGGCCTCATCTACTGCATCCCACATAGTTATAGACTATCAACTTATTTATTGTTTCCAACATCCGTTAGTGCCTCTTCTTTTTAAAACAATTCAACTTTTCATTGAGCTCTAATATATGTTATCGATCTTCGTTAGCTAGCTTATTATTATATTCATGGTATGCTGCAAAACATGGTTTTGAAATCTTATTAGCATAATTGATGAAGCCATACAGCTTTTGACCATTGGTTGAAGGTGATTTTCGAAAACATATAGCTATTGCCACCGTTTGATGTTGTTTGTCCTGAAATAACCTTCAACCATTAAATGTGATTTCATCCAATGATAGTTGTTCTTTCTGCATTATTTTTTTATCATTATTAATTTGAAAGGATTTCTGCTGGACTAATTTTTTTCTAATGGGATAGAAGCATATATATGCACTTGAATTGCCTCATTGGTTCAGCTTCATATGGTAGATCCTGACATGTTTTTGACTTTTGCTCTTGAAGATGTTCCAAGTATCTTTTCTCTTAGTGCCACTATGGTTACACACATATGGTAGGTATTTTCTTTTCTACTAACCTGTTCTATTGAACTTGCTTGAGGTTATTTTCTTTTCAGGAGTTAGTAAAGGAGACTTTGTTTTTCACTTTGCTCTGCCTTTTCCATTCAATTTTCTTTTACTTTTTTGCTTTGAATGATATTCCTGTCTGTTGGAATTTTTTAGAACCTTTATTTAGAATTCCATACTAAAACTATTTTTAGGCTTTGGAGATAGGCTTCCCTTTACTTGCAAATGTCTGTGGTATTAGATTACTCATCTTAGCTTGTACTCTTTTCTTTGGAGAATGTTTAGAATGATAATAAGGAAATAAATGATGTACAAAGCCCACCTAAAGAACATATATATCCACGTTAATTAAAAATAAGTAGCATTGTTAGATCTATATAGACACATGGATCCATATACCTCGATCATAAAAAGAACTAAGCCATTGAAAAGGTTGGTGTGTGGTAGATGTTACAAACATAATTGGTTAGTTGATTATTTTTGTTCAATCTTACCACTGTAGTGTTCAGTGATCTTTGTTACTGGTGTAATTGTAGGCAACTAGATGGTCATGATATATAGCAAGGGTATTGCAATTTTAATTCGTCAATTTATGATTCTTAAGAATAAAGGAAGGCAAGCGAATAAGTAGCAATAATGTATGATATGCTCTAAAATGTTCTTGCTTGTCTCTATGAGGAGTTGGAAATCAATAAGGATTAAGGTTTACATGCTTATTGAATGTGCAAACCATCACAGCTTCATGTGAAACAATTGTTGGTTAGTTTAAACTACTTGGTACTTGACCAAGTCTAGTAGAACTTGGTTCCATAGCCTACTAAGTAGGTAAAAAGAAGGGTAAAGGGGGACCAAGATAAAAAAGCAAAACTAGGGTGGACTCCTAGGTTAAATAGAACAACATTCATCTTAAGGTTTCCATTCTCCAGTACCAAAGGTCACAAAGGAGAGAAAAAGTTGAGGTCCCTTCTTTTGTCTAAAACATATCTTATTTTGCTAATTTTAATCAACAATCTTTAAGAACATCTTATCATATGTTTGATTTTTTGTTTCAAGAACTAAGGTTCATCATATCGTGACGTATCGCTTGGTATGGCCAGTACATACTGGTCCGATAGGAGACCGGTATGGGTGGTATATCGGTATGCTCCCCCCGCATGTATCATGTGTCAGTACGCTAGGTATTGCTCAGTACTGATAGGGAACATTCTGGCACCTTTGACGCAACAACAACTAGCAGACACCTCAGAGCGAACGTGGCGCCTCGGAGCTGACATGGCGCTTCGGCCCGATGTGGCACCTCGGAGTAGACAGGATGTACATGCGCGGAGTAGATGATTCCCGCATCACCGGGGACGCACGGACGACGGCACACAGCATCGAATCGTGCATACCGACCCGCGCAGCACGGATCAATGGGTCGATTGCCCGAGACATTGGCGGCTATTAACGAACCACGTATGATCAGCCCTAGCAACAAGTATAAAAGCCAACCCCTTGGCCGGCACCGGGGGGAAGCTCGAACACAAAATAACACCCTAAAACTCCACCTTACACTGACTTAAGCTTTGGAGGGGCCGAGCTAGGAACCCCCCCTCCCGACTTCGGCCTGTGTGCAGGAATCTAGCATAGGAAGGCTATGTTGGGAAACTTGGACAAAGTATCACATGTGCAGCGGAAGAACAGAAAAATAAAATCCCAGATTTCCCAAAAGAAATGGTTCTTGTCGTTGTGTGAAGATTGGTGCGCAAAACAAAATGCAAAATCAAAACTGTACATATCAAGTGAGATTTGTTATCATGATGACGAAACAAACACGGACTTGAGGACAAGTCTTTTTCAACCAGGGGAGATTGACACGGGAGTGTCTAATTTGCTACAATCTGTTCATATGGACCATGCTGATAATATGATATTTTTCTTCAGCCAATAATATTGCCACATAATCTTCCAGTCTACTCAGATAAGACAGCTCATCAGCATATTCCCTGCACAAAGGAATACATTAATGGAGTTGGTTGGCAGTTGTAAAGCTGTATCATGGTGCTTTTCTTCATGGCTAAGGAATACATTAATGGAGTTGGTTGGCAGCTGTAAAGCACTTAATTTCGAAATTCTCTATGTATGAAGGGTTGTTTCATGCACTAGTATTTATTTTGAGGTTTAGGTCTTAGAAAGCACTTTAGAAACTGAGGATATTGACAGAAGCTCTCTTGGAGTGCTCTTTGGAACTCTGTATCTCTTGGATGCGTCCTTGAGTGGTGGTGAATCTTTTGCTTTCAGTTCTGTATCCTTGTTTATTATCATTAGGGTGGTGATCTTCTGTATCCCTTTTGATTTTTAAACTTGGTGGTGAGCTATATTTCGTTTTATCGAAGTTTCTTCAAGAGTTCGTTCCTTGCCTTTTGTGACATTCTCTATCTGAACAACTGTTCTATCGGTGTTCATTCGAAATCCATTCTGTATTTTTACCCTCCCCGGTATCATTGGAGAAGCTTCAGGTACATTCATGATCGGTCTTCATTTGTCAGATTTTTATGATAACACATAGGTATTGGATATCGGCAGTGCTTATCACATCTGTAATTCGTTACAGATTCTGGCAAGTCCTAAAAGATTATCGAGAGGCAAGATAAACCTCAAGATGAGTAATGGAGCAAAAGTTGTTGTAGTGGCTATTGGCGAGGTCACCCTACATCTGCCTAGTAGAGCTACTATTGAATTGAATGCATGTTATTTCGTTCCTTCTATTATTAAAAACATTATTTCCATTTTATATTTGATAGTTAGAGGATAAAAATTAATTTTTGAGAACAATGGTTGTTCAATAATATTGGATGATAAGATCATCACTAGAGGAACATTGCATAATAGTTTATTTATGTTAGATATTGCTCTACATATCATGAATGTAAATGTGTCCAAGAGGAAATAAGATGAGGTGAATAGTGCATACCTGTGGTATTGTAGGCTAGGTCACATCTACGAAGGAAGAATCCAAAAGTTCTAGAGGATGGATACCTAGATTGATTCGACTATGAGTCATATGCGATTTGCGAGTCTTGCCTTCGTGGAAAATTGACCAACTCTTTGTTTAGTGGGCTTGGAAAGAGAGTCACTGAGTTACTAGAACTAATACATAGTAATATATGTGGTCCCATGTCAACTTAGGCTATAGGAGGTTATTCTTACTTTATTACATTCACTAATGACTTATCTAAATATGAACATGTGTATTTGATGAAGTATAAGTCCGAGGCCTTTAAGAAATTCAGGGAATATAAGAATGATATAGAAAACCAGACTAGAAAAAGTATCAAGACTCTTCGATCAGATCGAGGAGGTAAGAACTTGAGTATAGAGTTCACCCAATTTCTCAAGGACCATGAGATTCTATCTCAATGAACACCTCTTTATATATCTCAGCACAATGGAGTATCAAAAATAAGAAATCGTACATTGTTAGACATGGTACGGTTCATGATGAGTTTCACCGACTTACCCGTCTCACTCTTGGGATACGCCATAGAGTTCGCAACTTACCTTCTGAACAGAGTTCCAACTAAGTCAGTAGTGTCTACACTATATGAGATATGGAAAGGGAAGAAATCTGATCTTAAGGTTGTTAAGATTTGGGACTGTCCTGCCCATGTTAAGAGACATAACCTCAACAAGTTGGAATCCAAGATGGAACGATGAAAGTTCGTGAGATACCCTAAGGAAACTTGATATTGTTTCTATCACCCCGAGGACCAAAAGGTCTTTATAGCCAAGAGGGCGATATTCCTTGAGAAGGAATATATTCTTGGTGGAGACAGTGGGAGAGTGATAGAGTTGAGCAAGGTTAGAGAACCTAGCTCAAGCACAATTTCGCAGTCCAATTCTGTTCAGGTACCTAGCACACAAGTTTCGACTTTACATAGGTCCAAAAGAGTACCCCATCCTCCTAAGAGATATTTGGGACATATCAGAAGAGATGATGTTAAGGATATTGATCATCAAACCTACAAGGAGGCTATTACGAGTATAGACTCTGAGAAGTGATAAGAAGCCATGAATTTCGAGATAGATTTCATGTACTCCAACAAGGTTTGGAACCTAGTTGATGCACCTAAGAGTATTGTACTCATTAGTTGTAAGTGGATCTTCAAGAAGAAAATCAAAGTAGATGAAAGGGTGGAGACCTATAAGGCAAGGCTAGTGGCTAAGGGGTATTATCAAAAGCAAGGTGTTGACTATGACGAAACCTTCTCACCTATAGCCATGCTGAAATCCATCCGAATTCTATTGGCTATTATAGCACACTATGACTATAAGATCTGGCAAATGGATGTGAAAACGACGTTCCTCAATAACAACCTCGAGGAGGAGGTATATATGATACAGCTTGAGGGATTCGTGTCCAAGTGTGCAAATTGCTTAGGTCTATCTATGGACTAAAGCAAGCTTCCCGAAGTTGAAACATAAGATTTGATAAGGCAATCAGATCTTATAACTTCATTAAGAATGAAGATGAGTCTTGTGTGTATAGGAAGATAAGTGGGAGCACTATCACCTTCTTGGTGTTATATGTAGATGACATCCTGATCATTGGAAATGATATAGGAATGCTCTCCATGGTAAAGGCTTGGCTATCTATTATTTCTCCATAAAGGACTTAGGAGAAACATCCTATATCTTGGGGATTCGGATCTATAGAGATAGATCTAAAAGGATGCTTGGCTTGTCCCAGTCTAGGTAAATAGACACCATTGTTAAAAGGTTTGGCATGAAAAATTCCAAGAGATGTCTCATTACGATGAGACATGGAATATTACTCTCTAGAAGTATGTTCCCAAAGACTCCTGTAGAAATGGCAGACAATGATAGGATACCATATACCTCAGCGATAGGATCTATCATGTATGCTATGTTATGTACCAGGCCTGATATAATGCATGCTCTAAGTGTTGAGAAGGACTAAGGATCTTTTACTAGTATATGGAGGAGGTAGCCTCAAGGTTGAGGGCTACATGGACTCGAGTTTCTAGTCCAATGTCGATGATAGCAAGTCTAACTCAGGGTATATGTTTACCCTGAATGGAGGACTAGTATGCTGGAAGAGTTCCAAGCAAGATACTATTATTGACTCGACCATAGAGGCGGAATACATTGTTGCGACAAAAGCAATAAAGGAGGGAGTCTGAATGAAAAAGTTCATCATAGATCTAGGAGTCGTGCCAAGCAACGAGGAGTCGATTCCCTTATTTTGTGACGACAACAACGAGGCGATTCCTCAAGCGAAGGAATCACGTCTCATCAAAAGTCCAAACACGTTCTGATGAGGTTCCACCTGATTAGAGAGATCGTGGCCCGTGGGTAGTAGTGGAAAGAGTTCCATCCGAGGATAACATCGCAAATCCACTAACGAAGTCGTCTCAGATTGTCTTTGAGCGTTATAAGAGTCTGATAGGGATCAAACAAATAGGTGATTAGCTTTAGGTCAAGTGGGAGATTGCTAGTCATATGTGCCCTACAATCCAATCATATGAGTTATGGCACGTGTGACACACTACGTAGTCTTTTTGCTTATTATTATTTATTGGTATTTCTCACTTTATATTGTCTATTGCATATATTGTGATATCCATGGATATGTGTAATGGGAATCAGATTGTAATGAAATCATGATAATAAGACCAATTCGCCTTTAAACACAAACCCTAAATAATCCCGATCATAGGTTACTCAAGAGGGATATCGAGATAACCGGACAGACTGATACGTTGTATACCCATTCATATGATAGAGGTAACTAGTCTCATAACTGCTCGTGTTGGGACACCAAGGATACAATGCAGGTGCTCACTAAAGAATGAGTTCACTGATTGATCCGCTCACGAAATGCTAGATAGTTAATGATACCTCATTATCAACCAGCAATTTTGTGGTCCTAGTTGTGTGTTTGGTCCTTAGACTTGAGACACTAAGGATGTCTTTTATGAGTACTTCGCTCTTTGATACCGGACTTATAGATCTAGAGGTTCCAGATCTAGCACAGTCGATCATCGAGAGTGGTAGCCAACTTTACGAAAATAATTGAATATCAATAGAGGATTATCTACTCTTGGTGTCATAAGAGGAATATCCTATGTGTTCTTGCTTAGGCAAATCCCTAGCCAGGATCATTCGGATTGAGAGAGAAAGAGTTCTCCGGGAGAATCCGATTAGAGCGAAAGTCGAGTAGATTCCGTATGGGTCTGATAGCACCATACCCGGTATACGGTCTTTGAGATATTAGATGGATGAGGAACAATAGATACACAGTAACTGAGGATAGATAGGTCCAATGGATTAGATTCCCTTGTATCGTTTGGGAACTGCAACGTAGTGGCCTAATATATCCATCGTCGATGAGTTGAGTGAATTATTATGAGAGATGTTAATTCATCGAGTCAGAAGGAGTTCTGACAAGTATGACTTACAGCCAGCTCGATATTAGGCTGCTAGAACCCTTGCAGATTCTAAACTTGGGGTTGATCTCTTTAGGGGATCGGCCTCCTTGGAACTCTATAGGGGTTCCTCCCTCCAAGTTGCTGCTCAAAGGCTGCAGAAAAGATTCATCTATTGTTTATGAAAAGAGGAGGAATACATGGCTATTTATAGGGCTTCTAAACACTAACTCCTAATAGGACTCCTACTTAAAACTCTTACTTCTAACCAACTCCTAATATGACTCCTACTCAAGACTCCTATTCCCTTACAACTCCTAATTCTTCTCTAAGAAAAAACCTCTTACATGAATGTCCCTCTCAATTAGGACTCTCCTAGCTAGAGTCCTAACATAATGTCCCTCTCAATTAGGACTCTCCTAGCTAGAGTCCTAACAGACCCGCCCTCTTCAAATCAGCCTTGTCCTCAAGGCTGAGATTCCATGAACTCGGGGAACCGGGTCTTCAGCTCCTCATATGGTTCCCATGTGGCGTCTTCAAGTGGTAGATTATTCCAATGCACTAGTACTTCAGTAGAGGGATGTCGGCGACGCATCACGATCCTGCGATCGAGGATGGCTTGTGGTTGGGCTTGAATAAATCCATCCTCAGTTGTGTTGGGCAGTTGGATTTGGGGTGACTCGTGTTCTCCCAACTTGGGCTTTAGGCATGATACGTGGAAGACAGGGTGAATTTTGGCATCCTCAGGTAATTTAAGTCTGTATGTCACGGCTCCAATACGCTCTGTGATCTGATAGGGCCCATAAAAACGTGGGGATAGCTTCATGGAGGCTCGAGTATTGATAGAGAGTTGCTTGTATGGTTGTAGGCGAAGATAAACCCAATCTCCCACTGAAAATTCTCTTTCACTTCGTCGTGTGTCGGCTTGCTGCTTCATTCTGGCTTGAGCGGTAGAGAGATTATCTTTTAACAGTTGTAAGAGTTTGTCCCTATCAATCAATTCTTGGTCAACCTGATCTACCTTGGCCGAGCCAATTACATACTTTGGAATTACATGTGCTGGTCGACCATACAATGCTTCGTAAGGGGCACATTTTGTAGATGAATGATATGTAGTATTATACCACCATTCGGCCCAGGGAAGCCATTTCGCCCACTCTTTTGGTCGGTCGCTAGCGAAACACCGGAGGTACGTCTCTAAGCACCTATTTACCACCTCTGTTTGGTCGTCAGTTTGTGGATGATACGCTGTGCTCATCTTGAGTTTGGTGCCTTGTAACTGAAATAACTCGGTCCAAAATTTACTAGTGAAGATCCTGTCACGATCACTTACGATGGACCTTGGCATCCCATGCAGTTTAACAATATTTTCTATGAAAATCTGGGCAATACTAGTAGTAGTGTAGGGATTTCTCACAGCACAAAAATGAGCATATTTCGTAAGTCAATCAACCACCACGAGAATCGTGCTTTTACCTTTGGAAGATGGCAGCCCTTCAATGAAGTCCATGGAGATGTCAGTCCACACTGAGTCTGGTATGGGTAGTGGTTGTAGCTTCCCTGGATTTGCCACAGTTTCACCCTTGTGCTGTTGACATACATCACATTGTGCCACATATTCAGCAATAATTTTTTTCATCCCTCTCCAATAAAAATTTTGCTTCACTCTTTTGTAGGTTCTTAGGAATCCAGAGTGCCCTGCTGAAGGTATGGAGTGCATTTCATGCAAGATGATTGCGATGCAAGGGGAGTCAGGTATAAGCACAATGCGACCTTTGTAGCGTAGATCCCTCGAATCCCAGGTGTAATGGGCTATTGCACTTGGATCCTCCTCCAATTTTTTTATGATCTTGCTGATCTCTGGATCCTTCTTCCATTCTTCCCTAATGTCCTCGAGGAGACCGGTGGTAGGAAGGGAGATGGCTGAAACCTTAGCTTGTTCAGGTAGCCGTGAGAGTGCATCTGCAATAACGTTTTCTTTCCCCTTTTTGTAAATAATTTCATAATCAAATCCAAGAAGTTTGGTTACCCATTTTTGCTGCTCAGAGGATGATATCTTTTGCTCCAAAAAGTACTTGAGGCTTTTATGGTTAGTTTTAATTTGAAATCGCCGGCCGATCAGGTAGGGTCTCTACCTCGTTACTGCGTGTACAATGGCAAGCATCTCCTTATCATATACTGATATGTTTTGATGGGAGGGAGATAATGCCTTGCTAGTGTATGCGAGTGGTCGACCATTTTGCATGAGAACGGCTCCAATTCCGACTCCAGATGCATCGGCCTCAATGATGAAGGGTCTATTGAAATCTGGTAGCGCAAGCACCGGCGTCGTTGTCATGGCTGCTTTAAGTTTGTCGAAGGCAACAGAGGCTTTGTCCGACCATTGGAAAGTATCTTTTTTCAGTAAAGAAGTGAGTGGTGCACTGATCTTCCCATAGTCCTTAACAAATTTTCGGTAGTAGCCCGTTAGTCCAAGGAACCCCCGTAGTAATTTCACGTTTGTAGGTTTCGGCCAGCCTTGCATTGCCTAAATTTTTGTTGGGTCTACCGCCACTCCTTCTGATATTATATGCGCAAGGTACTCTACTTTTTGCTGGAGAAAGCTGCACTTTGGTTGCTTAACAAAAAGAGTATTCTCCCGAAGGATCGTCAAAACAATCCGTAAATGCTGAAAGTGAGTCTCAAGAGAAGGGTTGTAAACGAGAATATCATCGAAAAATACCAGCACAAATTTACGAAGAAAGCTCCGAAAAATATCGTTCATGAGACTTTGAAAGGTTGAAGGAGCATTAGTGAGTCCAAAAGGCATTATCAAGAATTCATAATGGCCATCATGTGTGCGAAATGCAGTTTTTGGAATGTCATCATCACATACCCGAATTTGGTGGTAACCGGATCGGAGGTCCAACTTCGTGAAGACTCGAGCTCCTTTCAATTCATCAAGAAGTTCATCCACCACTGGTATTGGGTACTTGTCCTTGACGGTGATGTCATTTAAAGCTCGGTAGTCGATGCACATCCGCCAAGTTCCGTCCTTCTTGCGTACAAGTAGCACCGGTGAGGAATAGGGGCTGCAACTTGGCCGAATCACCCCTGTTTCAAGCATCTCCTTTACGATCTTTTCAATTTCATCTTTTTGGAGGTGAGGATATCGGTACGGTCGAGTGTTCGCTGGTGGCTTGCCCGGAAGGATTGGAATTCGATGGTCATGTTGCCGAGAAGGAGGAAGACCGCGCGGTTCAGCAAATATGTAGGCAAATTCAATAAGCAATTGGGCAAGATTTTGATCTTCAATTTCTATTTTCTTCCCCTCTGGTTGTTGTTACAGGTGCATCAAAAATCCACCATTTACCTTGTGTAAAACTTTCTCCATTCGTTGGGTCGGAACAGTGGTAACGTTGCTTCCGCGCTTCCCGCGTAGGATGATCTGTTTGCCCTTACAGTAGAATTTCATAATTAATTTAGAAAAATTCCAAGAGACATCACCTAGTGTAGTCAGCCATTCTATACCAAGCACTGCCTCATAGTCATCGATTGGTAGGAGGAAGAAATCGGTGATAATTTCTTGGTCTTGTAGTAATAGTTTCACCTGCGGGCATCTTTGGTCGCACTTTAGGATTCTGCCGTTGGCAACCTTTACATCGAACTTGCTGCAACCTTCAATATGCAGTGCCATCCGAGCAGCAACCTTACTATTCAGGAAGTTATTAGTGCTACCCGTGTCGATGAGAACAGTGATCGGCTGTTGTTTGAGAAGGCCTCCAACTTTCATCGTTTGCGGATTTGAGTAGCCGGCTAGTGCGTGTACCGTAATGTTGGTCGGTTGTGACTCTTCTTCCATATCTTCTTCTTCATGTTCAAGGCTTTCTTCTAGATGTTCAATGACCTCTTCTTCTACTGGTTCAATCATAAGAAGTCTACCTTTTTTACAGCGATGCTCGTGGCTCCACGGCTCGTCGCAATGCCAACATAACCCCTTCGCAGATCGCTCCCGAAGTTCTTCTCTTGTTAACCTTTTCGGTGCAGGGACTCAGTTGATAGTAGGGGGGGCTGAGGGCTTTAGTATTGTAGGTCGTGGAGTGATCCTAGTCCTCCGGGCTTCATGGTTCAATCGCTCCTCTTGAAGTCGTACGAAAGAGATGGCTGCCATAAGCGTGTATGGTTGTCGCGCCTTAACTTCTCCCCGGATCTCCGGCTTTAAGCCCTCAATAAAGGTCCCCAATAGTTGTTTTTCAGACCAATCACGAGTTTGATTAGATAATCTTCCAAACCTGGTTTGGTACTCCTGAATGGTGGAGGTTTGTCGGATCTTTGCTAGTTGTCCGTCAATGTTCTCGTAATAAGTTGGTCCGAAGCGGATCAGTAGTCCTTCTTTGAATTGTCGCCATGAAAGGGCTCCATAAGTGTGTTCAAACCAGTCAAACCATTGTATGGCATCCCCTTCAAGATGTATAGCTGCAATTTCCACCATGGATGCCTCCGCAGTTTTATGGTACCGAAAATATCGCTCTGCGCGCGAGATCCAACCAATTGGGTCTCCTTCCCATCTAGGGAAGTCCACTCTCATGCGCGAATAGTTGGGATCGGTCATAGAAACTCCCCTCTCTTGGAAGTCATCTCTTTGGGCATGATTTGATTGGTTAGAGCTCTCTCCATGATGTGATTTCTTCGGGCTTGGTGGTCGGCCCAAACTAAATTCGGTAAGGAGAGTCCGAATCTTATCCTTCATTCGTGCCTCAAAGGCTTCAAATTTAGCATTGATTGCCTCCTTAGATGTCATAGTATATGACTCCAAATCTGTGATGTTAAGATCTCTCTTTTGTTGACGGGTTAAAGGCATGTATAGGTTTGATAGAAATCAGTGAAAGTTTGCTGCAGAATTGTGTTGTCTTGTAAGGGCAGAATTATCGTCGAAGAAACAGCGGTTTCTCGACGAAATCTCCATAAAAAATTTGAGAGATTTGAGGAGGGAATTGACAGCAATATCTCAATTTATATGACAGCAAGGATGTCCAATTTAATCAAGAAAATTTCGGCAGTAACAGCAAGAAAATTGGTGTAAGTTGCGATAGCAGAATTCTCGTCGAAAAATTTCAGCAACTTACGATGAAATTTACAGCAATATAGGAACGAAATTTTTTTTTTTTTTTTTTTGATTTTCGAATAGGGATAACTAAATTGCAGCAGTAGTAAGGTAGGAAACCAGAACCTGTTGCAATTCACAGGGAGATCAAAAGATGATCTGCGGTAGTGGAGATGACGGTGGAATTTGGCGACGATCTTTTAAGCAATTGTGGGAATTGCTTTTGGCGGTTATGGAGGGTTGATGGATGGCAGTGGAAGGGCAGCGAGATGCCAAGAACGCTGCTCTGATACCAGGTGCTAGAACCCTTGCAGATTCTAAACTTGGGGTTGATCTCTTTAGGGGATCGGTCTCCTTGGAACTCTATAGAGTTTCCTCCCTCCAAGTTGCTGCTCAAAGGCTGCAGAAAAGATTCATCTATTGCTTATGAAAAGAGGAGGAATACATGGCTATTTATAGGGCTTCTAAACCCTAACTCCTAATAGGACTCCTACTCAAGACTCCTATTCCCTTACAACTCCTAATAGGACTCTTATTCAAGACTCATATTCCCTTACAACTCCTAATTCTTCTCTAAGAAAAAACCTCTTACATGAATGTCCCTCTCAATTAGGACTCTCCTAGCTAGAGTCCTAACAGAATGTCCCTCTCAATTAGGACTCTCATAAATAGAGTCATAACAGAATGTCCCTCTCAATTAGGACTCTCCTAGCTAGAGTCCTAACATAGGCCTAGAGAAACACACATATATTGTAACATCCCTCGTTTCCGAATGTTCGTATAAATTTCTAGTGATAATGTAAGCATCTATTTTAAATTGACAAAAGAAATAGAGTATGAATTAGAGGTAACTTATTTTTAAGATTTGGGAGATTTGTTCAAAAAAGAATCTGAGGACCTATATGTAAACCCTGAGGACCTAATCGTGAATATAATAAAAACAAGTACTAAACTGCAAAATGGATGAATCACATTCTGACTGAGATCCCACTACACCTAGACGTAAACCCTGCGATGCTCTGCCAGCCCCCTCTGACTTCACCTAGACGTGGGTGGATGGAGCTCCCAGACGTGGGAGACTTTTGTCAGGTGGTCATTCAGAAATGGATGAATCACATTCTGACTGAGATCCCACTACACCTTCTATATGTTTGATATGACATTCAGAGTTTTGGTGAGTTGTTTCTGTTCATGCTCTGGATAAGAATGATATGATTGCAATGTCAAGGACGACGTTTGAGCTTCTATACGATATTTGTTTTTGATATGCTCTGAAATGCTTCATTCACTGATGATTTTGCTTCGAAATGTTCCATATGCCGTTGATATGCTTCGGAACATTTTATATGTCATTGATAAGCTCCGATATGTTTCCTTTGTTACTGATATGCTCCAATTACTCTATGCCCCATCTGTTAGGAACCAAATATGTAAGATTGAAAGGACAATTGTGTTTCTGCTCCTAATGATATTATGTCTACGAAATCGTATATTCTGCCTTGTATTTTGAAACTGTATCTCTTTGGAAATTGTACTATTTTGATATGGATATGTTAGTTACTTGCTGAGCTCTTTATGCTCACCCCGTTTGTTGATAAATTTTTCAGGATAGCGTATTGCTTGCTTAAATGTTAAGATTGGGCTGAGGCGGTGGAAAGTTTAGAAGATTTTGGGTAGATCTTTGTTAGCATATGTGTATTTGTTGTATAAGATACTTTGCATCTTATGAAATGTGACGATGAATCTAAACCTGTGGATTTTGTGTAAGATAAAGGATCCCTCATGTATAGGATTTTGGAATGTTAAGTTAAATTCATGTAATGATATGATCTTATGGTAATCGTTGGTTTGGTGACTGCATAGACTTCCCCACTTGTGAATTTATGTTGTGGTTATTATTTTGATGAGTTGAGTTCAGATTGTATGAATTATCGAGTGATATGTGGTATGTTTATGAATTGTACAGGGTTATGAATTTGTAGACTATAGAGGTGAAATTTTGATCTGAATGTTTTCTTAGTGACCTCAAATGTGTGTTTGGATCCTGGGTTAGTTATGATGAAAATTTTAAATATTGTCGATATTTTGAGGGGCGTGACAGAGGTGGTATCAGAGCATGATTTGAGAATCACTAAGAATATTTTTTTTTCTTTTTTTGTGTACTTGATGAAAAAAATATATATATATATATTTTGAGGTTTATTGACTATTCATTTAGAGATTGATCAAAGAAAATTTCCTTTGATGTTTAAGGAAGCAAGGATGACGAGATCATCTGGTTCTCCTGTTGCATCTACTGCTGATCAATTGAGTGGTATCATGCGGACTTTGGAGACTATGGCACAAGTGATGCAACAACAACAACAACCTGTCCTACAAGGAAGAAATGATGGAAAAGGGACATCAAACCAGACGGGGTTGGGAATTGAACAGTTTAAGAAGCTTAGTCCTCCCAGTTTTAGTGGTGAGTCTGATCCAATGGTGGCAGAACGATGGATGATGCAGATAGAGAAAATATTTGATGCTTTAAATTACCCTGATGATCGAAAGGTTTTTCTTGCCACCTTTATGCTGGAAGGAGAAGCTGAACACTAGTGGAGAATGATTAAGAGGATGTCTGAAATCAAACATGAGCCAATGACATGGAAGTTATTCCAAGAAAAGTTTAACGATAAATATTTTTCAGATTGTATGAGAGAGCAAAAAGAATTGGAGTTCTTGAATCTTATCCAGGGAAGTATGACGGTTACAAAGTATGAATCTAAATTTACTGAGCTCCCCAGGTTTGCCACACATATGACTAATGATGAATCTAGAAAAGCAAGAAGGTTTGAAAGGGGATTACGGCCAGAAATAAGAAGCCGAATGTCAGCTTTAAAACTACAAACATATGCAGATACGGTAGAAAGATCTTTGAAAATTGAAAGAGACACGGAGGAAATTCAAGAAATCATTGGCAAGAACAAAAGGGACAAATTTACTAGCAAAAGCACGAGAGAAAATGAATATGAAGCTAGTAACAAGAGGTTTAAGACATCTAGATTTGAGAAATGGAAACCACTGCGGAGGACTCAGTCATGTGCAAAATGTGGATTAAATCATGAAACAAGTCAGTGTTTTCGGGTGACTGGAGCATGTTTTGGTTGTGGAAAGTTGGATCATCAAATAAAAGATTTCTCTTTGAGGAAGAAGAAAGAGCCACTGTTTCCTAGACCCTCAGCCCATGCTAGAGTGTACGCTATCACTGAACAAGATTCTAAAGCTTCTAAATCAGTGGTGGAAGGTATTCTTCATGTTTCTAAAAGAAATGCAAAAGTTTTGTTTGATCCCGGCTCCAACTTATCGTTTGTTTCACAATACTTTGCTTGTCACTTGGATATTCTACCTAAACCCCTGGATTATATGTTATATGTAACAACTGCTGTTGGAGATTCATTGGCAACAAACTTGGTCTACCCATCTTGTTTGATCTCTATCGGAGACCACGAACTCCTTGCTGATTTGATTCTCCTAGAGATCCAGGGCTTTGATATTATACTTGGCATGGATTGGTTATCTTCTCACCACGCTAGTATTGATTGTTACAAAAAAATAATTACTTTCTGCATACCAGATCAGCCTATATTTTTCTTTGAGGGCATTAGGCATGATTTGCCTCCTTGCTTGATATCAGCACTTCAAGTTTATCGTCTTATGCAGAAAGGTTGTTTTTGTTATATGGTGTGTGTAAAGGAGCATTCAAATCAAGAAACCCACCTAGATGAAATTGTAGTGGTCAAAGAATTCCCTGATGTATTCCCAGATGACTTGCCTGGTTTACCTCTAGATAGAGAGGGTGAATTTGCTATTGATCTGGTCTCCTGTACAACCCCAATATCTAAGCCTCCCTACAGAATGGCACCACTCGAGCTAGAGGAATTAAAGAAGCAAATACAAGAATTATTAGATAAGGGTTTCATACGACCCAGTGTATCCCCATGGGGTGCTCCGGTACTATTAGTGAAGAAGAAGGATGGAACATTGAGGCTTTGTATTGATTATAGACAGTTGAATCAGGTGACCATCAAAAACAAGTATCCCATACCTAGAATTGATGATTTGTTTGATCAACTGCAGGGTGCACAAGTATTCTCTAAGATTGACCTGAGGTCAGGTTACTATCAGTTGAAGATCAAGGAGGAGGATATTTCAAAAACAGCTTTTAGAACTCGATATGGTCACTATGAATTCTTGGTGATGCCTTTTGGTTTGACAATTGCCCCTGCAGCTTTTATGGAACTAATGAATAGGATATTTCAACCGCTCTTGGATATCTGTGTAATTGTATTTATTGATGACATATTGGTGTATTCAAGGAGTAATCAGGAGCATGAGGAACACTTGAGAAATGTATTGTCCATACTAAGAGAAATGAAGTTGTATGCAAAGTTCAGCAAATGTGAATTTTGGTTGAATGAAGTTGCTTTCTTAGGCCATGTGATTTCAGGGAAGGGTATATCTGTTGATCCAAGGAGGATAGAAGCTGTAGTTGAATGGGAAGTACCAACAAATGTAACAGAAGTTAGAAGATTTTTGGGCATGGCAGGTTATTACAGGAGATTTGTGGAGGGATTTTCTCGAATCGCTCAACCTCTCACCAAACTCACTAAGAAGAATACGAAATTTGTATGGGGTGATGATTGTGAGCAAAGTTTTCAAGAGTTAAAAAGAAGATTGACTAGTGCCCCTATTCTCACTATTCCAAGTGGTAGTGAGGGATTTGTAGTTTATACTGATGCTTCAAGAAAGGGCCTAGGATGTGTTTTGATGCAGGAAGGGAGAGTAATTGCTTATGCTTCTAGGCAACTTAAAGGTTATGAATTGAATTATCCAACTCATGATTTGGAATTAGCAGCAATTATTTTTGCTCTAAAGATTTGGAGACATTATTTGTATGGTCGACAGTTTGAAATCTTCACTGATCACAAGAGTTTAAAATATATTTTCACTCAGAAAGAGTTAAACATGAGGCAGCGAAGATGGATAGAACTTCTGAAGGATTATGATTGTGTCATCCGTTATCACCTGGGCAAAGCCAATGTTGTAGCTGATGCACTTAGTAGGAAATCTACAAGTTTTATGGCTAGTCTGGTCGTGAAGCAATAGAAGTTATTAGAAGAAAATTTTGATTTGAAAGCTTTGAGGAAAGAGCAAGACTCGATGATATTGATGGCCTTCATTCAAGTGCAATCTGATCTTATTCAACAAATTAAGGAAGGACAATTACGAGATCCACATTTAATCTACTTGAGGAGTGAAGTAGAAAAGGAATTGAAGCCACAATTTCAAGTTTCAAAGGATGGCCTATTGAGATTTGGGGAGAGAGTATGTGTACCAAATGAACCAGATATCAAGAATCAAATCCTAAATGAAAGTCATACTTCAAAGTACACCCTACACCCTGGGAGCACTAAGATGTATAGAGATCTTCAAAGTCATTATTGGTGGGAAGGCATGAAGAAGGAAATTGCAATGTATGTTTCAAAATGTTTGACTTGTCAGCAAATCAAAGTAGAACACCAAAGACTTGGAGGGTTGTTGCAACCTTTAGTTATTCCTGAATGGAAATGGGAATGTATTACTATGGATTTTGTTTCGGGACTACCCAGAACCTCGAGGAAGCATGATGCTATTTGGGTTATCATTGATAGGTTAACAAAATCTGCGCATTTCCTACCGATTAATATGACTTATTCGCTTGATAGACTTGCAGATTTATATGTTAATGAAATAGTAAGACTTCATGGTATTCCAAAGGAGATCATCTCTGATAGAGACTCCAGATTTCTCTCTAGACTCTGGAGAAGATTGCAGGAGTCGATGGGCACTAAAGTTAAGTTTAGTACTGCATATCATCCTCAGACTGATGGTCAGTCAGAAAGAACAATTCAAACACTTGAGGATCTGCTTAGAGCCTATGTTATGGATTGGAAAGGTGAATGGGATAAGGATATTTCACTTGTTGAGTTCACTTATAATAATAGTTATCATTCAAGTATTCAGATGGCTCCTTATGAAGCTTTATATGGGCGAAAGTGCACAACACCTATATGTTGGGAGGAAGTTGGTGACAGAAAGCTGTTAGCACCGGACAAGGTGCAAGAAACTACCGAGAAAATTCAAGTAATAAGGAAAAGGTTAAAAACTGCTCAGAGTCGTCAAAAAAGTTATGCCGACAATAGAAGACGAGATATTGAGTTTGAAATCGGAGATTTTGTATTCTTAAAAGTCTCCCCTTCCAAAGGCATTATAAGGTTTGGGAAGAAAGGAAAATTAAACCCAAGATTTATTGGACCTTTTGAGGTTCTTGAGAGGGTTGGTTCTGTCGCTTATAGGATTGCCTTGCCACCAGCATTGTGCCATGTCCATGATATATTTTATGTCTCGATGATTAGGAAGTATATATATGACCCTTCTCACATCATTAAGTATGAGCTGTTAGAGATCGATAAAGATTTATCTTATGTGGAAGAGTCTATTCAGATTGTTGATAAGAAAGAAAAAGTCCTAAGGAATCGGGTCATCCCACTGGTTCAAGTAATTTGGAGACATCATTCTGGAGAGGAGATAACTTGGGAGCTAGAGGAGGAAATGAAAAAGGCGTACCCCCGTCTTTTCACCGATAGAGGTACGATAAATTTAGAGGACTAAATTTTTCTTTTAAGGGGGGGAGAGTGTAACATCCCTCGTTTCCGAATGTTCGTATAAATTTCTAGTGATAATGTAAGCATCTATTTTAAATTTACAAAAGAAATAGAGTATGAATTAGAGGTAACTTATTTTTAAGATTTGGGAGATTTGTTCAAAAAAGAATCTGAGGACCTATATGTAAACCCTGAGGACCTATATGTAAACCCTAAGGACCTAATCGTGAATATAATAAAAACAAGGACTAAACTGCAAAATGCACAAAATAACAAATCCCACCGCCTAAGCCTCTCTGCCTTCGTTCTTAAGGAACCAGAGAAGGCAGCTGCTGTGTGGAAGAACAGAGAAAGAAAGAAAGAAGAAGAGAAAAGAAAGGGGGAAGAAGAAGAAGAAAAATTGGGGCTTTGAGGTTTCTTACTCAATCTTCTCAATTGGGGGTCAAAATTCTCAAAGGCAAGTGTTCTAACCCCATCCTATAGAATTTTTAGTCTCTGTTTTATGTTGATTCAAAATAAACTGAAGGATTTCTATTTAGAAACCGATATGTTCTCTCCTTGGGCAAAGAACCATCGATTCTGAAATTTTTCGGTAAACTGACCCCTATATACGATTCCAGCTATAATTTTTAGTACGAAATGCAGATTTGAACAGGACCTAGTTTGTTTGAAATTAGACTCTTATATCTTTCTTTTGACACAAATTTTGAAGATTTTGAATACCGAATACTTACCCAAACGTCTGTTGCAAATGAGTCTATGAACGCTGCAAATCAGGGATTAAGATTTATGACCTTTTGATACTGAAATGCCTATAACTCCCTGTTGGAAATTCTGATTTGTACCAAACTGATTTTATTTGAAACTAGACTTGAAAATCTTTCTTTTGACATATAGTTTGAAAATTTTAGAATCCAAATGCCTACCCTAGTATCTGTTGAATCCGACCCTATGTATTCTGCAAAACAGTGATTGTGTTTTGACCTTGGGTTACCAAATCAAAGGTAACTCCTTGTTGGAAACTCTGATTCGTACGAAACTTGTTTCAACAGAAAATAGGCTGATATATCTTTCAATGACAGCTTTATTAAGGGTATTGGAGCATAATTGATAATCTGAAGTATTTGTTCTATGTGCCATTGAAATTCTGTCAGAAATCGAGCTTTGGTCGATTTCGCGTATTCTGTTTCATTCCTTTGGATATTGAATTCTTCTAACCTTCTTATTTGAATTGAGCTAAATATGATTGCTTGGATTCCCTGTATACTCTTGCTTCCATTTCATTCCTAATATGAATACATTTGTGAGAGATTTGTTCCTTGCATCATATTGTCTTGAAAAGGCACATGTACGTTTTGTTGTTCCGCGTGTGCTTCCGATATATGCTACTTATTGTTAAAACTGCCCTCTTGTACTCTGGTGTGTGGGATTGTCTGGACCTTTGCCAGAAATGGTAAAGGGTATGTGCTTATTGCCCGCTCTGTGGGATATTCTGGACCTTTGCCAGAAATGGTAAAGGGTATGTGCTTAGAGCCTGCGATGCTCTGCCGGCCCCCCTGACTTCACCTAGACGTGGGTGGATGGAGCTCCCAGACGTGGGAGACTTTTGTCAGGTGGTCATTCAGAAATGGATGAATCACATTCTGACTGAGATCCCACTACACCTTCTATATGTTTGATATGACATCCAGAGTTTTGGTGAGTTGTTTCTGTTCATGCTCTGGATAAGAATGATATGATTGCAACGTCAAGGACGACGTTTGAGCTTCTGTACGATATTTGTTTTTGATATGCTCTGAAATGCTTCATTCACTGATGATTTTGCTTCGAAATGTTCCATATGCCGTTGATATGCTTCGGAACATTTTATATGCCATTGATAAGCTCCGATATGTTTCCTTTGTTACTGATATGCTCCAATTACTCTATGCCCCATCTGTCAGGAACCAAATATGTAAGATTGAAAGGACAATTGTGTTTCTGCTCCTAATGATATTATGTCTACGAAATCGTATATTCTACCTTGTATTTTGAAACTGTATCTCTTTGGAAATTGTACTATTTTGATATGGATATGTTAGTCACTTGCTGAGCTCTTTATGCTCACCCCGTTTGTTGATAAATTTTTCAGGATAGCGTATTGCTTGCTTAAATGTTAAGATTGGGCTGAGGCGGTGGAAAGTTTAGAAGATTTTGGGCAGATCTTTGTTAGCATATGTGTATTTGTTGTATAAGATACTCTGCATCTTATGAAATGTGACGATGAATCTAAACCTGTGGATTTTGTGTAAGATAAAGGATCCCTCATGTATAGGATTTTGGAATGTTAAGTTAAATTCATATAATGATATGATCTTATGGTAATCGTTGGTTTCATGACTGCATAGACTTCCCCACTTGTGAATTTATGTTGTGGTTATTATTTTGATGAGTTGAGTTCAGATTGTATGAATTATCGAGTGATATGTGGTATGTTTATGAATTGCACAGGGTTATGAATTTGTAGACTATAGAGGTGAAATTTTGATCTGAATGTTTTCTTAGTGACCTCAAATGTGTGTTTGGATCCTGGGTTAGTTATGATGAAAATTTTAAATATTGTCGATATTTTGAGGGGCGTGACATATATGGTAGGTGTTACGACGAGTAAAGGTTCGGATATGAGATATCTGTTGCAGCTCCTATTTTATTGGATATCTAGTAAGCCCCTGAATTATTGGATCTTATGGATAAGTTCTAGGAAGAGCCAATAAAAGATTACTGCATAGAGAGCAAATAAAAGGTACCTAATATGGCAAGATTTATTAAGGTTAAGTTGAAATGGAACTCTATAAATAGGAGGGAACCGAAAGGGCATAGGTTGGACCTTTTTTGGCTACCACCTCCTATTCTCTATGCAGTGATTTAAGGAGCGTCTTTGTCACATCTACCGTGTGGATCACCATTAGAGAGGACAGTTGACCTCCTTCATCCACTCCTATAAATCTGGGATTTTGCAAGGATATATGATATCCCTAGGTAACAAATCTGTCATGACGTGCGCGGTTTTCAGTTTTGCATTTTGTTTCGTGCACCAATCTTTGCACGACGACGAAACCTTTTCCTTTTAGGAAATTTGGGATTTGTTTTTCTTTTCTTCCGCTATGCATGTGATGCTCTATCCAAGTTTTTTAATACCAATAAGAGTTATTGAGAGATTATTGGGTAGAAATCCACTAATCCAAGAGGCTTTAGTAGTTGGATGGAGATCCAGTACCCAATAAGGTAAGATCTATTAGAGTTAAGTTGATAGGGACCTTTATAAATAAGAGGGAACTAAAGAGGCATAGGCTAGACCCTTTTTGACTGCTACCTCCTATTCTCCTCCCTCCCTCTCCTTAGCCGACAGCCCTAGTTTGAGGCATATGGACAGCAAGAAAGGTCGACCCTTTCTTGATCACATGGTCTGTATGGAGTGGAAGATCATGTAGTGATTTAAAGAGCATCTTTACCGTATTTATCGTGTGGATTACCGCTGGAGAGAAGGACAATTAACCTCCTTCATCCACTCTTACAGATCTGGGATTTTACAAGAATATATAATCTCTCTAGATATAAAAAGGACTTAAATCAGCCACGTTAAATGTTGGGGATACTCCGTAATCTTTAGGTAGCTCAATCTCATAATCATTTTTGCCAATTTTCTTAAGCACCTTGAATGGACCATCAGCCTTTGGTTTCAGTTTTCCAAATTTGCCCGGCGGAAACCTCTCCTTCCTTAAATGAATCCAGACCAAATCACTTGCATTAAATTCCACATGTTTTCTGCGTTTGTTAGCAGCTTTCATGTACCTCTCATTTTGTTTCTCAATAGTTGCTTTCACACCCTCATGTAGCTTCCTTATCTGCTTAGCTCTTTCATCAGCATCTCCACTAAATTGTTTTGTTGTAGAATGAGGGATTAAGTCCAAAGGACCAGCAGGATTAGCACCATAAACTACCTCAAAAGGACTCTTACCAATACTATGATGCATAGAACGATTGTAGGCAAACTTAATTTGTGGAAGAAAGACATCCCATTGCTTAATATTCTTGCCAACGTAGCTTCTAAGCAAATTTCCCAAGGGTTTGTTACCTCAGTTTGCCCATCGGTTTGTGGATGATGCGAGCTGCTGAAATTCAAAGAAGTACCGAGCTTCCTCCAAAGAGTTCTCCAAAAATGACTAACAAATTTTGAATCTCGATTAGACACCATAGTTCTTGGAATACCATGCAATTTAACAATCTCCTTAAAATATAAATCAGCAATATGAGATGTATCATTTGATTTATTGTATGGAACAAAGTGAGACATTTTTGAGAATCTGTCAACAACAACCATGATAGAATCCTTGTTCCTTTGAGTTCTTGGCAGTCCCAAAACGAAATCAAGACTCACATCCTCCCATGGAGCATTTGGCACTAGCAATAGAGTGTACAAACCAGAATTTTGACTTCTTGTTTTTGCCAAATGACACAATCGGCATTGCTTCACATGTCTATCCACATCTTTGAACATTTTAGGCCAGTAGAAATTTGATTGAACAAGAGCTAGAGTCTTGTCCCTACCGAAATGTCCTCCCAAAACACCACCATGAGCTTCAGCTAGAATTACTTGTCTGAAAGAACAAGATGGAACATACAAAGCATTAGCTCGAAAAAGAAAACCATCAAAGATAAAAAATTGTTGAAAGAAACCTGTTTTACAATTCTACCATATCGAGCCGAAATCCACATCGTTCTCATATAGATCTTTGAATGTTTCAAATCCAACCACATTGACTTTCATTGCTAATAATAAAGAACGCTTTCTGCTCAATGCGTCAGCCAAGGTCCGCCATACCGTACCGTACCGGAGTTTCGACCCGGGCTCGGTACGGTACGGTACCGGTGTATCGGGCGGTACACCAGGGCGTATTGAGCGGTACACCCTGGTGTACCGTACTGTAGCAGTGCTACAGTACTACACTGTAGCACTGTAGCGGTACAGGGTGGTCCGCGTACCGAGTACCTGGCGGACCGGTATGTACCGCCCGGTACGGCCGGTACGCTTCGGTACGGCAGACACTGGCGTCAGCAACTACATTTTGAACACCAGATTTGTGCTTGATTGTAAAGTTGTAAGATTGTAAAAACTTCACCCAAGCTGCATGCCTCTTGTTTAGCTTGTGCTAGTGATTAATGAACTTTAATGCCTCATGATCATAATATAGAACAAATGGCTTGGCAAGAAGGTATTGACTCCAATGAGACAAAGCTCGATAAATTGCATAAAACTCCTTATCGTAAGTAGAGTATTTCTTTCTCGTATCATTCAGCTTTTCACTAAAAAATGCACTGGGCTTTCCGTCTTGGCTCAAAACAGCACCAATTCCCACATTAGATGCATCACATTCAACTTCAAACACATTATCAAAATTTGGTAGAACTAATATAGGAGCTTCAGTCACTTTTCTTTTCAAAAGCTCAAAAGCATCATTAGCTTCACTAGTCCATTTGAATTTATCACATTTCAGACATTCGGTGACTGGAGCGACAATAGAGCTGAAACCTTTGATAAATCTTCTGTAAAATGAAGTTAAGCCATGGAAACTCCTCACATCATGCAATGAAGCAGGTGTTGGCCAACTGAGAATAGCCTCTACCTTACTTTGATCCATCATGATTCCATCTTTGACAGCTCATCAGCATATTCCCTGCACAAAGGAATACATTAATGGAGTTGGTTGGCAGTTGTAAAGCTGTATCATGGTGCTTTTCTTCATGGCTAAGGAATACATTAATGGAGTTGGTTGGCAGCTGTAAAGCACTTAATTTCGAAATTCCCTATGTATGAAGGGTTGTTTCATGCACTAGTATTTATTTTGAGGTTTAGGTCTTAGAAAGCACTTTAGAAACTGAGGATATTGACAGAAGCTCTCTTGGAGTGCTCTTTGGAACTCTGTATCTCTTGGATGCATCCTTGAGTGGTGAGTCTTTTGCTTTTAGTTCTGTATCCTTGTTTATTATCATTAGGGTGGTGATCTTCTGTATCCCTTTTGATTTTTAAACTTGGTGGTGAGCTATATTTCGTTTTACCGAAGTTTCTTCAAGAGTTCGTTCATAGCCTTTTGTGACATTCTCTATCTGAACAAATGTTCTATCGGTGTTCATTCGAAATCCATTCTGCATTTTTACCCTCCCCGGTATCAGTTTGGTATCAGAGCTAAAGGCTAGAGATCATGGCAAGGCGGAATGGAAAAGATGTAGTTGGTGAAGGTAGCGACCATAAAGATGATGCTGAGTCGTTGAGGCTGCAGCTACGAAAATTGCTGCGTAGCCTACAAGAAAACAATGAAATAATCGACGAACTTCAAGGTAGATATAACCAACATGAAAATGACGCTCGAGAGTTTACTTCTGATGATGATACACCTCTTCCAAGGGAGTCGAGAAGATGTCGAAGAAGAAATGAAGTCCAAGACGAGTGACAGAATAAATATAACCCCAGATTTGATATTCCAGAATTTCAAGGTAAAATAAATGTTGATGACTTTCTCGATTGACTTAATACAGTAGAAAGAATTTTCGATTTTCATGAACCACCAGAACAAAAGAAGGTCAAACTTGTGGCACTCAAACTCAGGCGGAATGCATCTTTTTGGTGGGAAAATCTAAAGAAACAAAGAGAACGTGAGGGGAAAAGTAAGATCGTTACATGGGAGAAAATGAAAAGGGATATAGAAGATCACCACCCTAATAATAATAAACAAGGATACTGAACTGAAAGCAAAAGACTCACCACTCAAGGACGCATCCAAGAGATACAGAGTTCCAAAGAGCACTCCAAGAGAGCTTCTGTTAATATCCTCAGTTTCTAAAGTGCTTTCTAAGACCTAAACCTCAAAATAAATACTAGTGCATGAAACAACCCTTCATGCATTGGGAATTTCGAAATTAAGTGCTTTACAGCTACCAACCAACTCCATTAATGTATTCCTTAGCCATGAAGAAAAGCACCGTGATATAGCTTTACAACTGCCAACCAACTCTGTTAATGTATTCCTTTGTGCAGGGAATATGCTGATGAGCTATCTTATCTGAGTAGGCTGGTAGATTATGTGGCAATATTATTGGCTGAAGAAAAATATCATATTATCAGCATGGTCCATATGAACAAATTGTAGCAAATTAGACACTCCCGTGTCATCCAAGCTTCTATTTTGCCTTCTCTGCAAGGTCTTTGTAGTTTCTTTTTTAGTGCCTGTCTGTTAGAACCCTTGCAGATTCTAAGCTTGGGGTTGATCTCTTTAGGGGATCGGCTTCCTTGGAACTCTATAGGGATTTCTTCCTCTAAGTTACTGCTCAAAGGCTGCAGAAAAGATTCATCTATTGTCTATCAAAAAAGGATGAATACATGACTATTTATAGGGTTTCTAAACCCTAACTCCTAATATGACTCCTACTCAATTAAGACTCGTACTCAAGACTCCTATTCCTTTATAACTTCTAATTCTTCTATAAGAAATAACCTCCAAACCTTAGTTGGCCTCTTCACCTCTTTAATAGGGGTCGGCTTAGGTAGGTTTCAAATTAGCCTTGTCCTCGAGGCTGACAATCCATGAATTATGAGAATTTGATCTTCAAGTCGTCATAGTTCTCCCAAGTGGCACATTCTGCTGGTAAGTTCGCCCACTGTATTAGCACTTCAGTAGTGGGTCGTCGTCGTCGAGTCACAATTCGTCGATCAATAATGACACTCGATAGGGTATGGAGTTCTCCTTAGGTAGTTATATTTGGTGGGTGGCTTTGGGCTGTCTCCAAGCACTTGTTTACCACTTCCGTCTGGCCGTCGGTTTGCGGGTGATATGCCATACTCCTTTTCAATTTAGTGCCTTTATAGCGTAATTCTTTTGAGTCCCAATTGTAATGAGCCACGGAGCTTGGTGCTTCCTCCAATTTTTATTTTTTGATCTTACTGGTCTCCTGATCTTCCTGCCATTCCCTCTTAATATTCTCAGGGATGTTGCTAGTCGAAAGTGAAATGACCGAAAATTTAGCTTGCTTGGGTAGTTGTGAAAGCGCATTTGCAACAATATTCTCTTTCCCCTTTTTGTAAGTTATTTCATAATCATATCCAAGAAGCTTTGTTAACTATTTTTGCTATTCGGGGGAAGATATCTTCTGCTCCAAGAAATATTTTAGGCTTTTATGGTTGGTCTTGATTTGAAAGCGTCGCTCGATCAAGTACGATCTCCATTTGGCCACCGCATGCACAATCGTGAGCATCTCCTTGTCATAAATAGTCATTTTGAGATGGGAAGGAGATAATACCTTACTGGTATACGCGAGAGGGCGGCCATCTTGCATTAGTACAACACCAATTCCGACTCCGGAGGCATCGACTTCAATAATGAAAGTCTTGTCGAAGTTGAGTAGCGCTAGTATGAGCGTTGTCGTCATTGCGGCTTTAAGTTTGTCGAAGACGGTGGTGGCTTTGTCCAACCATTGAAAAGCATCTTTTTTCAGCAAGGAAGTAAGTGGTGCATTGATCTATCCATCATTATTTACGAACTTGTGGTAGTAGCCTATTAAACCGAGAAAGCCACGTAGCAATTTTATGTTCCTCGAGGTCGGCCAGTTCTGTATTGCTCCAATTTTGGAGGGGTCCACTGCTACACCTTCCTCTAATATGATATGCCTAAGATATTCCATATTCTGTTGAAGAAAGTAAAAATTCGTAGTGGTCGTTGTGTGTTCAAAAGGTGGTTTTCGGTATGTCTTCTTTGCACCCTCGTATTTGATGATACTCGGATTAAAGGTCCAACTTTATGAAGATTTGTGCTCCCTTTCATCTAGCAATTCATCTACTATTGGAGTAGGGTATTTGTCGTTGACGGTTATACCGTTGAGAGCTCGGTAATCAACACACAATCGTCATGTTCCGTCCTTCTTTTGTACGAGGAGCACCGGTGAAGAGTAGGGCTGCAACTTGGCCGAATAACTCCTGTTTCGAGCATCTCTTTTATAATCCTTTTTATTTCATCCTTCTGGAGATGTGGATACTGATATGGCTGAGTATTTGCTGGAGATTTACCTGGAAGAATCGTTATACAATGATCATGCCGACGGGTAAGAGGTAGGTTGCGTAGTTCATCAAATATATCTGAAAATTCAGCAGGCAAAGGAAGTAGATTTAGATCTTCAAATTTTGTTGACTCTCTCTTAGTTTGCTGCTCAAGTTGTACCAAAAAGCTGCTGCATGCTTTATGTAAAACCTTCTCTATTTGTTGTGTGCAAATCATTGTTACGTCGCCCCAACATTTCCCGTACAGTATCACCTGTTTTTCCTTACTATAAAATTTCATAATTAGTTTCATAAAATTCCAAGAAACATCACCTAACGTCATCAACCATTTAATTCTGAGCATGGCCTCATGATCATCAAGAGGGAGAAGGAAGAAATATACAATTATCTCTTGGTCCTGCAGCAATAGTTTTGCCCACGGGCATCTTTGGTCGCACTTTAGGGTTCTGCCGTCGGCGACCTTTACATCGGACTTGCTGCAACCTTCTATGTGGAGTGTCATCCGAGCTGCAACCTTACTATTTAGGAAGTTATTAATGCTACCCATGTCGATGAGAACAGTGATCGGTTGTTGTTTGAGAAAGCCTCCAACTTTCATCGTTTACGGGTTTGA
This sequence comes from Musa acuminata AAA Group, assembly GCF_036884655.1. Lineage (NCBI taxonomy): Eukaryota > Viridiplantae > Streptophyta > Magnoliopsida > Zingiberales > Musaceae > Musa > Musa acuminata. Next base: position 20,159,711 of record NC_088331.1, read on the forward strand.
GTAGCCAGCTAGTGCGTATACCGTAACGTCGGTCGGTTGTGGCTCTTCTTCCGCATCTTCTTCTTCATGTTCAAGGCTCTCTTCTGGATGTTCAATGCCCTCTTCTTCTACTGGTTCAATCATAAGAAGTCTCCCTTTACTACAACAATGCTCAAGGCTCCACGACTCATCGCAGTGCCAACATAGCCCCTTTGCAGATCGCTCCTGAAGCTCTTCTCTTGTCAACCGTTTTGGTGCAGGGACTCAGTTGACAGTAGAGGGGGCTGAGGGCTTCAGTATTGCTAGTCGGGGAGTGACCCTAGTCCTTCAGGCTTTATAGTTTAATCGCTCCTCTTGAAGTCGTGTGAAAGAGATGACTGCCATAAGCGTGTACGGTTGTCACGCTTTAACTTCTCTCCGGATCTCCGGCTTCAAGCCCTCAATGAAGGTCCCCAATAGCTGTTTTTGAGACCAATCACGAGTTTGATTAGATAATCTTTTAAACCTGGTTTGGTACTCCTGAATGGTGGAGGTTTGTCGGATCTTTGCTAGTTGTCCGTCAATGTTCTCATAATTGGTTGGTCCGAAGCGGATCAGCAGTCCTTCATTGAATTGTTGCCATGAGAGGATTCCATGAGTGTGTTCAAACCAGTCAAACCACTGTATGGCATCCCCTTCAAGATGTATAGCCGCAATTTTCACCATAGATGCATCTGCAGTTTTGTGGTATCGAAAATATCGCCCCGCGCGTGAGATCTAACCAATCGGGTCTCTTTCTTCCCATCTAGGGAATTCCACCCTCATGCATGGATAGTTGGGATTGATCATAGAACCTCCCCCTCTCTTGAAAGTCATCTCTTCTGGCTTGGTGCAATTGGTTAGAGCTCTCCCCTTGATGTGATTTCTTCGGGCTTGGTGGTCGGCCAAAATTGAGTTCGGTAAAGAGAGTCCGAATCTTATCTTCCATTCGCGCCTCGAAGGCTTCGAATTTAGCATTGATTGCCTCCTTAGATGCCAAAGTATATGCCTCCAAATCTGTGATGTTAAGATCTCTCTTTTGTTGTCGGGTTAAAGGCATGTATAGGTTGAGAGAAGTGATGGTCGAAAGGGTTGGTGGATTGGTGGATGTAGGCTGCGGTTTAGGCTTGTTTTGTGGCTGTTTTGGGTGCAGTTTGAGGGTGTGGTTTGGTAGAGTTTTAGGGCTGTGGATGAAAGTTTTAGATCTGTGGTAGATGGCAGCAAAGGTTTGATAGAAATCAATGGAAGTTGCTGCAGATATGTGTTGTCTTGTAAGAGCAGAATTGTTGTCGAAGAAACAGCGGTTTCTCGATGAAATTTCCATCAAAAACTTGAGAAATTTGAGGAGAGAATTAACAGCAAAATCTTAGCTTATATGACAGCAAGGATATCCAATTTAATCAAGAAAATTTCGACAGTATAATAGCAAGGAAATTGGTGCAAGTTGCGATAGTAGAATTCTCGTCGAAAAATTTCAGCGGTTTGCTACGAAAAATTGTAGCAACACAAAATCATTTCTAGAGATGAATTCATCAATAGATCAATCTTAGATGGAAGCCAAGATGATCTATGAAGTGTATAAGAAATTTCATTCAAAAAAGATTGCAAATAGATGGGTTAAGGCAACAATATGCGGCTGAAATTTTCTGCAGCATAGATTTTCAAGTGTAGCAGATTGGACGTAAAAGATCAGTGGTTTATATTAAGAATTTTTCGACGAAACCAAAGGGAAATCCACTATAGTAAGTGTCAAAGCTATCTTAAAAATTTCATAGAGATTTGGACAGAATAAACATAGTAGCAAGATAAAACAAACTGTACTATGCGGCTGGAATTTTACAATGCAGATTTTCACGTATAGCAGTTTAGACGTAAAAGATCAATGGTCTATATTGAGAATTTTTTCACAAAACCAAAGGGAAATATGCTTTTAGGAAGTGTTAAAGCTGTCATAAAAATTTCGTAGAGATTTGGATAGAAAAAACGTAGTAGCAAGATCAAACAAACTGTGCTATACGGCTGGAATTTTACAGTGCAGATTTTCAAGTATAGTAGTTTAGACATAAAAGATCAATGGTTTATATTGAGAATCTTTTGACAAAACCAAAGTGAAATCTGATGTTAGGAAGTGTCAAAGCTGTCATAAAAATTTCGTAGAGATTTGGATAGAAAAAACGTAATAGCAAGATCAAACAATCTATGCTATGCGGTTGGAATTTTACAATGTATCTTTCGTCGTAGAGATGAAAACTTTGCGACGAAAAGTTTATGCAGCAATTTTGGAACAATTTTTTTTTTTGATTTTCGAATAAGGATAACTAAATTACAGCAGCAGTAAGGTAGAAAACTAGAACCTGTTGCAATTCACGGGGAGATCAAAGGATGATCCGCGGTGGTGGAGATGACGACGGAATTTGGCGACTATCTTTTAAGCAATTGTGGGAATTGCTTTGAGCGGCTGTGGAGGGCTGATGGATGACTGTGGAAGGGCAGCGAGATGCCAAGAACGCTGCTCTGATACCAGGTGTTAGAACCCTTGCAGATTCTAAGCTTGGGGTTGATCTCTTTAGGGGATCGGCCTCCTTGGAACACTATAGGGGTTCCTCCAAGTTGCTGCTTAAAGGCTGCAGAAAAGATTTATCTATTATCTATTAAAAGAGGATGAATACATGGCTATTTATAGGGTTTCTAAACCCTAACTCATAATAGGACTCCTACTCAAGACTCCTAATAGGACTCCTACTTAAGACTCCTATTCCTTTACAATTTCTAATTCTTCTATAAGAAATAACCTCAAAACCCTAGCTGGCCTCTTTACCTCTTTAATAGGAGTCGGCTTAGGTAGGTTTTACATGAATGCCCCTCTCAATTAGGACTCTTCTAGTTAGAGTCCTAACACCGTCTTTGCCGTAGTGGAAGCACTGGTCTTTATCCTTTCTTGGGTCCTTGGCAACCTTTGGTTTGCCCGGTTTGCCCTTGTCCTTGCCCTTCGTAAGAGACTTCTCTATCTTTCTTTTATTTCTGGTTTCACTAGCATAGAGGATTGACTTTTCTTTCTTGATGGTGCTCTCAGCCAAGGTGTGTAGTACCGAGCGGTACGTACTGGTCCGACGGCATACTGGTACGCGGACCGCCCGGTACCGCTACAGCATTATACTGTAGCACTGCTACAGTGCTACAATAATATAAAATAAAATAAAATTGTTCGGTACACTAGGGTGTACCGCTCGGTACGCCTTGGTGTACCGTTCGATACACTGATACTGTACCGTATCGAGCCCGGGTCGAAACGCCGGTACGGTACGGTACGGCGAACCTTGCTCTCAGCCTCCCTCAACATATTGAGGAGCTCAAGGAGTGTCACATCAAGTTTGTTCATGTTAAAATTCATAATGAATTGAGAAAAGGAGTCTGGTAGGGATTGAAACACAAGATCCACACACAGGTTATCCTCTAAGACCATTCCTAGACCTATGAATTTCTTTATCCACTTAATCATCTTAAGGACATGGTTCTGAATCGGTGTCTCCTCAGTCATCCTAGCACGAAAGAGACTCTTGGATATTTTATATCATTGAGTTCTTTCCTATTCCTCAAAAAATTTGCGAAGATGTAGGAGAATGGATCTAGCATCCATCTTTTCATGCTACCTCTATAACTCAGGAGTCATGGAGTCCAACATGTAATAGTGAGCAAGAGTGAAATCATCTATGTATTTTACGTAGTGAGCGATCTCATCCTCACTTGCGCCTTCCTTGAGCGTGGGTATCATTGTGTCAAGGACATACACGATTTTCTCCCCCGTGAGAACGATTCTTAGGTTGCGATGCCAATCCATGTAGTTTGGACCAGTGAGGCAGTTGAATCAAGTATGCCACGTAAGGGATTTGAAAGAGATATGTTTTGGACAAACAAAAGATATAGCAGAAATAAATAACATGCAGATTTTGCATAAAGATAAACAATCAAGATAAGGACTTCTATCTCAATCTACTCCCTCTATTTTTCTCGCAAAACACACAACACCCTCTGGTATGTGAATCGGAGACCTCCGGCGTATCTCTAGTGGGGATCGAGATCTAATTGGAAATGTTGGCTTGAGAAAGATGTGATAGTAAGTTTCATGGATTGAATGCTGTTAAAAATTATCACATCAATGCTAGAGAATGGGATTCTGATTATGTTTATTTTGAGAGCAAGAAATATTCTCTTCAGCAGGCTAGACTTTATGATAGCAGGCACTAGAAAGTAGCAACTAATAAAAGCCATGCATCAAAATAATTCAACAAAAGAGGAGGTAATAAGAGATAGAAGGATTAATTTGACTCAGTAGGGTTGCACACCCAACTTACTCATGCATGTTGAAAATCAGAATCCTTCAATTTTATTGCTAGCAGCAACCATCGTTTTTTAAGCTAAAATGTTTTCTGCTTATCTTATAATCTTTCCATGATTGCTAATATATTGCTAAAATAAAAAGAGAAAAAGAAGACATGAAGGGAATGTATATCATTGCTCATTTAACTTTAAAATTTAGCTAAGTAATATATTTTTGTGTAGTCCTTAAAATCTTTGATCCCAGACAAAGTGTCATTTTTCTTTGCTATGCTTGCATTGCTATCACCTTTGATCATGAAAATCATTTGTTGAAGTTCTTTTGGCAAGAATTTTACTGTGGGTCATTCTATCTTTTACTAGGAATTCTAATGGAACAATATCTTTAACAAGCGTTTCCTGTTGCCTTTTTTCTCATGGATTAGATGGTTCAGGTTTCACAAGTGCACCTGTTTCTTTTTTCAATTTTTGATATGCATCATCATGTATGACAAAACAACTAGTTCGTTAACCCCCAGATCGCATGAACTGACTTAACCTTGACCTGCACTTGGCTAATAAAATCACCATGGCCATGTCCCATCCGAGATGTGATCCCCAGAATTAACTTGCATCCAATTTTTGTATGCAAAACATCACAGCATCTGCTTTGCTCTCCATGATAACCATATCAGCATGTGAAGTAAACCCGAGATGCATCACATCTCATGCAATTTGCAGTGCCAACCCTCCAACATTGCTTTTTCTGCATCCCTAATTATAGATAAGAGAAGTGACTTTTAGCCTGATTTGAAACAGTAGTGTTTGGCCATTAAAAACAGGAATTCCCTGTTCTTGGTCAGTGCAGGAAAGAGAAAATTGAATCTTTTGTTCGTCGAAACTCACATGATTGATTGGATATTTAAGTGGGCTCAAAGATTATCCAGCCCAAGGTTTTAAATATCGATATTTTTCAGTCTAACAGCCAAATGGGACATGAACCAAGATATTTCACCTGGTCCAGACTACTATAGGTTGCATCGTCTGGTAAGCTCACCATACTGGACTTACTATGGTACATAGCCTGACACTGAATTATACTGGCATTGAACTTTTTGCCTGTACCTCTAATAATTTTTTAAAAAGTTTTTTTTAACAATTGTGAAATGTGAATGAGTCTTTGTTTTCCTTTGATTTTTGTTTCTTTTCTCTCATTCTCATGCTCTCTCCCTCTCTTTATTTTTCTTATATGCGCTTTCTTTCTCCCATCCACTGCCGTCTTCTCCTCTTCCCCATCACATTGCCACCATCATCTTTGTTCCTCTGTCTTGCCATTTGTAACTCATTTGGCCCACTGTGTCAGTACTGTCTCCTTGTTTCCTCCGTCTATCGCTACATATCTTCCTCAAAACATGATCAATTATTGTTTTCAGATCATGGCGATGCAGGTTCATGCTTTCACTGCTTAAGGAAGCATAGTGATTTATCAGAGAAGCTACTAGTACATACAACTATGCATGAGCCATGAGTGGAATCATCCTTTATGTTATTCTGTTTCATTCTCTATCTAAATATGATATCTGTGACTAGTTTTGGGTTTCTAGAATGTTAACCTTGGCTATTTGGAGGAACTTTATGTTTTAAAATGAACTATATGGAGATGCATTGTGTGTCTATGTTATTTTGATCTTTGCTTAGCTAGCTAAGTAGCTATGTTTATTTGGTCTGGCAAATTTGCAGAAGTCAACACTGTTCTCAGTTTTCCAAACAAATACAAATTCTGCATAAAATTTAATTGTACATTTGTCTAAAACTTTCTTGTAAGTGTTGTTTTGAACTTTTCTTTATTCCTTTTTCCTAGGACATGGGAAGTTTGAGACTATGGGAACGCTTGGGATTTCTGGTATGCTTATGGTTACTGCAGGTGGGATTGGCTGGCATGCCATTGATGTTCTTCAGGTATCTGCTCTTTGCTGTCACAGTAGTGTCTGTCAGATCCGAATATATGATTTCATTTGCACCACTAAAAAGGAATTGACAAGTAAAACACTTTCACTAAAGCAGTGCTTCACAGAGACTAGCTTGTGTTGCTCTTAAATATTATTGAATTTATACACTAGGTGTTTTTATGTTTAGAAACAGAAATCATGTTCTTTTTTACCTTAAATTGACAATTATCATCCACATATTGCTCATACAGATTCCCTTATCAATTTCAGGGGCTTCTAATGTCAACCCCCGATATGACCTCTCTGTGTCTGAATCATGACCATCACATTCAAGGTAGTGGGGGCCATCATCATGGAGTAGACTTGGAGCATCCATTTTTAGCATTGAGTATGACAATCATATCAATATCTGTCAAAGAAGGGTATGTATGATATTATACATAATAGTTATTTAGACATAGATAGGAAGTCATAGCTACGTCAACAAATAACTGACTACTTGATTTGATAAATAGTAGTATTAGAGAATGTAATGACAGCAGGATAATAAAATAATAATCTCAGGTTTCAACTTTCAACTCATCAAACTTTAAGACATCTAGTTCCAAGGCAAGTCACCAAATTCTAAGTCTGAGCTATCAAGTCCCAAAGCAATATATCAAGTTCTAAAACCAAGTTATGAAGTTCCAACTGAGTTTCAAGGCACCATGTACTGAAGCGTTTTATAACAAGTGCCCTTGTAAATTGAGGTCATTAATTGGAGTTGTTGAGAGTTGAAGTACTTGATTAGGTAGGTGATGGTTGAATACTTGATGTACAAATCATCTATAAAAGAAAAAGGGGAGGGGAGCTTTGGGGGCAATCTTGAATTAATCATCTGACTTTTTGTAATTTAGCTTTTAGCTCTTAGTTGTTGCAAGAAAGGAAAGAGAGACTCTTTTCCCTTATCTCAACGACTCTCTCACCCTCTTCTCGTTGTTTGGTATCATTTAGTAAGTTGCTGAACCTTGCTACGCTCTTGGTCTACATTACTCTCTTATGGCAAATAGAAGGGTAAAGGGCAACACGAGAGGAATCATGGATAGACATGAAAGGGATAAAAAAGTTTATACTTTAAGAAGACAAGTTGAAGAGTTTACCATGCGCCTTGAACCTCAAGAAGTTTAAGCTATGATTATGCAAGTGATGAATAAAAAAAAAGGCCAATCCTTTTGCATCCTACAAAGCTATGAGAGAGTCCACCACAAAGAGATTTCTTTGTGTAAATGACAATATCAGAATCAATTTGTTAGGGTTCTATCATCTATGATCGACCTCGACTTGAAGAGTTTCTCAGTTGGCTTAGTGTTTTTGAGAATGGATACAAGTAGATACTCAATAATTGAATAGTACAATTGATTGCTATAAGACTTACGAGGTTATGGTTCAATTTGGTTGGACAAGGTGCAAAAGAATTGCTTTTGAAAAGGAAAACTTAAGATATCATCTTAGGAGAAGATGAAAACTCAACTATGTGAAAATTTCCTACCATCATATTTTGCTAAAACTCTATTTTCACAACTCAACAATCTTGAACAAGGATTCAAATCCATTTTCAACTATAGAATAATTCTAGAGGTTGATGGTCGAAATATAACTCAATAGATGGAGGAACAACTTGTGGCATGATATATTGGACGATTAAGAGTAATGATTTGTGACAAAGTGGAGATGGATCAGTTATGGTGGTTGTCTATGCTTATCAATTGGCATTGAATGTTGGAGCAAATTTAGGTAGAAATAGAGTAAAAGGGTGTGCTAATGTTTGTTTATGTTCCTCTTCTAAAGAAGAATCTTATTATAATATGCTAGTGCGTCAAAGGTTATTAGAACCAAGGTTCGCCGTACCGTACCGTACCGGCGTTTCAACCCACACTCGGTACGGTATGGTACGGGTGTACCGACCGGTATACCGAGGTGTACCGAGCGGTACACCCGATTTCACCGATTTAACCCTCCGAAAATACCTGAAAATAAAAAAAAAAGTTAGGATAAGGTTTTCAAGTTACAAATAAATATAGTAATAGTATAAGTTTGACAAAATCAATGTAAATTAGATAAGAATAGCATCACGTATCTTTTTCGGGCGGTACGATTTTGTTACAATATAAACTCTAAAATTCAAATGAATTAAATAATCATATATCTAGATATACCTGATTGTTAATTCTACCACCAAAACGAACGACGGGCCTCCACGGGTGGTGGATCAGGGTCCTCGATCCGATACATATCAATATGATACGTTTGTTGGACCCAATCATGAAATTGATCCCATGACATAGTGTATTGATACACCGTATGCCATTGATGCATCAATGTGGTGCTGATCGTAGATTGATCGTCATGAATCATATTTGTTCGAGGCAGCTCTTGAGGCATATATTGATGTTGTTCTGTATCATGCTGTTGCTCAGAGAAGGATGACCAACTATCACCATACTGTTGTTGCCCATATGATTCTCCATAATACGATTGCTGTGAATACGATGAGTCTCTTTCTGTGTCTATATCATGTATGCTCTGTCGCATTTGTTCATATTCATCCACTGCCTTCCCCTTCTCCTTTCCCTTCCGCGCATAAACTTGACCAGTACCTTGTCGAGTTCCATGATCTGAATCTTGAGTGGCATGTGTAAAATATTGCTCCTCAGTCCATTCACCACCCTCAAGTTGTGCAGACGAGACCAACGACTGCCCGGTATCACCGCCATCATCTGTTGAGGCACTGCTGTCCGTGTTGCTATCATGTCTCTGGACCGAGCGAGAAAGAGAATGTGATTGTGAAGGTGTCTCGTCGCCCAACTCGATTCTTTCCAACGATGCAACTGATGCTACTGCCTTCCCCTTTGCCTTTGCACGTTGGGCGGACGAGTGTGACCGTTGGGTATCGGTAGTTCCTCGAGCAGTTTGACTCATACCATGTTGTAATCGAGGGAGATTTTCCACCTGTTGGGGTTGTGCTTCTTCTTCTTCTTCTATTGCCTCGGTGATAAAACGCGAAGGACGTTGAGGATCTCCCGCCTCATCAAGTAGAGGATCCTCTTGGTTCTCTGCTGCTTCAACCCAATCTAACATTGGCTCTGAATCTTCGTTGTAGAATTGGAGGTCAATGGGATCAATATCTGGTTCCTCTGGCTCCTTATCCAACTCAGCACATCGTAATTTTAGCCGCATGTTATAATGGACATATACTAGTTTCTCTAACCGTCTGTAGGAGAGTCTATTGCGGACCTTCGTATGAATCAATGCAAACGTTGACCAATTACGTTCGCAACCACTAGATGTTGTTGTCTGTGAAAGTATACGAATGGCAACCTTCCTTAAATGTGGTGCATCGCCTCCAAATTGTAGCCACCACTCGACTGCAAAAAGATATAAATAAGATTTTATTAGCATAACAAATAATCAACATTAAATATAATTGATAATCAATATGCATAACTTTTTCTCACCAGGTTCCATAGTGTAATGGCACGATACAGCTACAACGTCGGAGAATGAACCAATTGTTTCTCGAAATAATCGACCCTCCATAAGAGCATCGGTTGCCTCGGTAGTGTTTGGCAAGAGCCGATATATAACATTTCGTAGTGTCGTTAGGAAATTATTTTGCGTTCCGAGAGCATATCGATATTGAATTGCTGGGTTTAGATAATACGCTGCAAAACATAATTTTGTTAGTATGATTTTTTATTATCTAAATAATAATAAATTAAATTATTCTGAATATGAATTTACCTGCATTATGGATATCTTGATCCATATGAACATCGGTCCGACGATCAATGATTCGTACATATTGGTCGGCCTTAAAATCATCTTTGAATGCTTTCCTGACCTCCTCTCTTGCTGAAATCAACATATATTTAAGATACGGCATTTGTGGACGCTTGTCCATATCGACCTTACGGAGGACAATATAAAGTGGTTCCACACCTTTTATGATTTCTGCTATAGTATCCCAAAATCTAGAGGAAAGAATGGCCTTTTCTATCTTCTTTCCATCACTCAATTTTGAATATCTGGATTCAGACCACTCTTGTGAGCTAGCCATTGCCTTCAAGCCTTGCCTTTTTTGCTGTAATGACTTTAATGCAATAAAATTGGTAGCAAACCGAGTAATTCCAGGTCGAAGTACCTCACCATTTACATACTTTTGCATTAATGCGTGGACCCAATGATGATTATATATAAATTTGGTAATTGATTGTGCTCGAGCTACACATTTTTTGACCGCATCCAACTCACCAATATCCTTCAACATTAGATCTATGCAATGAGCTGCACATGGAGTCCAAAACAAAGTTTTTCTTTTTTCCATCAATTGCAAACCGGCCTTTTTGAAATTCGCTCCATTGTCGGTTATTATTTGTACAACATACTGTAGTCCAATCTCCTCTACCATAGTGTCCATCAAGCTCTCAATGTAGTTTGCATCTTGGATCTTTTCAGAAGCATTAACGGACTTATGAAACACCACTCTTCTATTGCAATAAACAAGAAAGTTGATGATACTCATTCTTGTTGGTCATGTCCAACTGTCACACATCAATGTTACCCCATATTCTTCCCATTGCCTCTTGAAGGATTTGATCCAATCCTTTATTTCTGCCACCTCCTCATCTAAGTACACGCCGTGAATCTCATTAAAATAAATATTTTTGGCCTATAATTCCTTATGATGCTCATTATGTGAAGCGATGCCGGCCATGCCAAATTGGTAAAGAACAAGCTCAAATTCTTACTGTATATCCATTACCAATTCGTAATTCTCTATGAGAAGATATTGACATGTATTTTCAGTTGGATTGTCAAAAACCTAGAGGTAGAAATTCTATTTTTATTGTTTTGGAATGACACATTTCATTCATATGCAAAAGGACCATCGATGCATATTATATTTGTTCATCTTTATTTCAATGAGATGGTTAAACTTTATGAAATTTTTAAATATCACACTAGATAGAGACACCAAATTTCTTAGTTACTTTTAAAGAAGTTTATAGAAGAAAACTGAGACCAACTTATATTATAGTTGTGTTTACTATCCTCAAAGAGATTGTTAAACTAAAGTTGTTAATAGAACCTTATGAAATCTACTACGATCATTTTGCTACAAAAAATAGCAAACAATGGGATTCATGCTACCTAGAGCTGAATTTGCCAATAGTATTATTTATGGTCATATTCTATATAACTATCTAACGAATGGGTGATGTACCGCTCTTAATGGTACTATCTGAGTGGTATGTATCGGTCCACTAGCTAATCGGTATATGGACCTTCGTTTCGGACGACAAGTAGGAAAATAGTCAGGTTTCAGTTGGTATAGGTGATGTATCGACTGATGTGGTCGAAACTCGTTGAATCGACTGATACGGTCGAAATTCATTGTATCGGCTGATACTAGATAGTACTAGCCAGAAATTGATCAATATCGATCTAAGTCAAGTCAAATTGATCCTATTGGTCAAATTAACAATTGGAGCTTTAAATCCCCTTTCTCCCTCTTTCACTCTCTTACTCACTCTCATTTACTCTCCTATTCTCCCTCTCTTTCTCACTCTTTCTTGTATTCTTATTTATGATTGAAGTTATTGATTTGGATAAAAGAGGGATTGAAACTCAAGATCTAGTGGAATTTCTCTCCAATTTGAAGGTATTTTAATGCATATTTACAAAGATTTAACATGATTAAGATTTAAGATTATTTTCATGCGTTAGTCCCAAGGTATATAGTTTCGAATACCGAGCGGTACGTACCAGTCCGATAGTATACAAGTACGCAGACCACCTGCTACCGGGCAGAACGCTTAACATCGCCCCGTATCAGATGATACGGGGTTATATCGGGTAGTAACAATCGAAATTTCGATCGTTACCGCTCGGTAACAGTGCTCCAATGGTCAAATTGAGCACCATCATCTAGCCTTTCCTTGCCATATAGCCTTGGAAAGTGGAATGTTAGTTGGTGCAATGTCACTGAATTTCTTGGGCCAAAGGAATAAGACAAATCTTTTGTTTATTAGTAATGTTTAGCTGTTGGTTTATGGTTGCATTTTCTTATTCATTACAGATGAGTAAAATAAGTAACTTTCAAGGAGTTTTTTTGCTTGAAAATCAGGATAATGTCTTGGTTGGATGTCTTCTTTTTTATTCTTTTCTTAAACCAATAACTGTGATGCAGTCTGTCAGAAATTGTTCTAGGTATATGAGAATATGATTTTCGTATTGTGATACACCTGTGGAAATTTGCTAAATATTCAGACATATTCTTACCACCAGTCTTTTTTTGTTGGCGACAATAGACTCTATTGGATAACTAAAAGAGCTGGGGAAAAGGAAGGAAGTGAACTGTTGAAGGCAAATGCATGGCACCACCGTTCTGATGCTGTATCATCTGTTGTTGCTCTTGTTGGGGTTGGTGAGAATCTTTTAACAATTTCATAATATTGAAATAGAATTAAGTTTTTCTGTCATTTCCTTGCTATAGTTCTTGATTATTGATCTTTGATCATTTTACTTTACAGATCATTCCAATGAACTCGAGTTTTACAATTAGCAGCCATCTTTGAAAAATATATGGTGACATACATCTCAGTTGTATAGATAAAAAAGGGTGGGCCATTGCACAAGTCTCCTGCTATTATAGGGTTTAGGGACAGTCAAATGTGCATGGTCTTACCTCCGTATCCGGTGAGACATTTTTCTATGAAGTGGTCCTTAGCTAGATTGACTCTTATTTTGCCTTTTAGACCGCAGGAAAGGTTGCTTTATGTCAGAAGGAAGTCAACCCGGTTTAGGGTTGTTGGGAAGAGGTTCAAAGTTGAATACAAAGATCAAATCCATGTTGAAGACAAATGGGCAGTGCTCTAAACATGTGGGGATGAAGTGGTCCAATTTAGATCATTATATATATCAAGCAAATGTGGGGTTAAGACTGAGGTGGATCTAAGAAAGTCGATTAGTGCTGAGCTGGTTAAGGGGTGTCTCATGCAACACTTGTAGGATGCTTCTTGAATATGTATACCTCCATGAATTATATGATTTCTTAAAGTTATTGAAAATACAATATACTTTAGGATACCTAGGAGATATTTCTTTTGGATCTCCGTTTGGATGTTGACTTTTGTTTTCATCATTTGTTTTTAACATCTACACACTTATTAAATGAGATTAGATAAGTTGTTGATATATTGTTTACAGTGATTTCAATAGGTGCTCAAGCGCTCGCCTAAGCGCTCGGGCGAGGCGAGGCGAGGCCCGAGCACCTCGCTTCATGTCCAAGCACCTCGCTTCAACGAGGCGCTGCCTAGGCGCTCGCCCGAGCCCAGGCGTCGAGCGCCCGAGTTAAACCAAGCGACCGAACCAGTGTTTTACATCTGGTTCAGTCTCCGGTGCTTTAGTTGGTTCAATCGAACCAACTAAATCACCGATAAGCTCTCTCTCACGATTTCCCCGACTTCCCCAACCCTAACACTCGCGATTTTGCCGTCGAGATTTCTTCTCTGCTGTCATTGCTCTCTGCTGCCGCTGCCACTATCGCTACTCGCCGTTGCCACAATCTCTGCTCGCCTACTTCTCGCTGCTGCCACAATCGTCGCTCATCGCTATTGTCGTCGCTCTCCACTCGCAACTCCCGCTCCCGCTCGCACTCCCACTCCCACTCCCACTCCCGCTGCCGCTTGCAACTCTCGCTCCCACTCCCGCTACCGCTGTTGTTGCCTCAGCAGCCTCGGTCTTCTCACACTCTTCTCACTATACTGTTAACAGTATATTAACAGTATCCTGCTAACTGTATACTAATAATAGTTTTTTTATTTATTAGATTAATAATATATTATTTTGATTTTAATACTATTAATTTTTATTTATTTAAAATTATTGTTAGGTTTCAGAATAAATGACAAGTGTACAGAGCAACTCAATAGATTTGATGTAAAATTTTATTGTTTTGATTTTTGAGACTTTTTATTAATATGACATTGTGATTTTGTACTCGATTTTCTTAATTTAATAGCATATTTTTTATTTAAATAATTATATTAATTATATTATATATTTTTTATATTTTATCGTCTCGCTTCACTCGGGCGAGCGCCTCGGGCGTTTTTGGATCTTGGCGCCTTTTGGCGCCTAACGCTTTTTAAATCACTGATTGTTTATATTAAGCATTAGCAATAGTGAATTAAAGTAATTATCTCACCGCTTTCATGTTAATATTTATTTCTTATCTTCATAGATTTTGAAGTAAGATGTTACTAAATATTTTTCATAATGAATGGGTTAAAATGCCAGCTAATTACTTGTATTATTTATCATGGTACATAAATAAATACTCTAAGATCCTAACACTATAAATAAATAGCAAGCTTTGTCATATATTATATTATAATTTAGAAATATTTTTTATTCAGTTACGATTCATGTTTGTGAGATCTGACAGTTTTACGCTAGTGTCAGTGACCTAACACAACCTCTACCTTTTTTATCCAGGTTTAGGATCGATATTGGCGGTGTTGCTAGACTATCAACAATATATGCAAAAAGTTTATGTTGTTAAGATCAAGGTATGCAATACCATACCGTATCGGTGTTTCGAGGTTGGCTCGGTACGGTACGGTACCGGTGTACCGAGCGATACACTAGGGCGTACCGAGCGGTACACCCTGGTGTACCGAATAATTATATATATTTTCTTTATTACTGTAGTACTGTAGCAATACCGGGCGGTCCGCGTACCGGTATGCCGTCGGACCGATACATACCGCCCGTACCGGGCGGTACCATTCGATACTACATACCATGGTTAAGATAAGAATATTGAAATGGATATATAGTTACTAGGAAAGATAAGAAAAAAAATATTTTTATTTGTGAATAATTAGGTGTTGCTTTGATAGAGGATAAGATGAAAGAGAATCGTTTAAGATGATATAGAAATGTGCTTAGGAGACTTATAGACGATAGAAGAGTTGAAATGATTAGTGTTATTGATACGAGGAGAGGTAGTGGAAAACCTAAAACGACTCTAATAGAAATTATAAATAAAGATTTAAATATTTTAAATTTAACTAAAAAAAAGCTTTTTATAGATTTAAATGGTAGCAAAAAATCCATGCAGTCGACCTAAATAGTTGGGACTTACGACTTTATTGTTGTTGTAAAGATATATTTTTTTATTATCGTATTTGAGTCACATGTATTCTATGTTTTTAAATATGAAGTATCAATGTATCTGTTGTTGAACTTTGATTTTGATAATGATCTACACAATTGATGATTCTATCACTTATGGTTTCAACTTTCAATTTAGGTCTATTCCAATTTCGTATATCACACTCATACCAGTCCGTCATCGGACTATCCGATTTTGTATACCACACCGATGTATTCTATTTTTTTGAATATGAAGTATCCATATATCTAATGTTGAACTTTGATTTTGATGATGATCTACACAATTGATGATTCTATCACTTATGGTTTCAACTTTCAATTTTGGTCTATTCTGATTTCGTATACCACACTCATACTAATCCGTCATCAGACTATCAAGTTTGACTTCTACTAGCATACCATCATAAGATATGCTGGTACATACCACTAGAAGGAGGGAGGAGGATGAACGAAGGAAGAAGAAGAGATGAAAAAGATGATAGGAGGAAGAGTACAGTGAGGTCATGAGATGCTCACCTAGGCACCCACACGAAACAAGGTGAGGCTTGAGCACCCAATAAGTGAACTAGGAGAGTGACTTCAATCGGGCATGGCCTAGGTGTTGTGTTAGCTAAGCGCCCGCTTGATTTAAATCAACCTGGATCAAGTCAATTGTAAGTGATTTTGGTTCGATTGAACTAAAATGAAATAGTGTCAACACACTGATCCCTCCCTCCCTAAACCAGGACCCACCTGTGTAATACGCCCTAATCGTGTAGTAGGTCTTCTTCTCTAGTGACTGCAGCATTTTCCTTGGCGAACAACGATCATCTTCCTCTCCATCAACAAACTGTCATAAACTTAGCTGGTTTTGCCTAAGTCATGTGGCACCCTTACGTGTCCGTCTCTAAAGGGTTAGTCTCCCTAAAGCCTCTTATAGTCCCTTAAGGACCTGCAAGAGAGAAGACAGGTTAGAGGAAGCATTTAACTCAAGATCCTACAAGCAGTTATTTCAGCAAACACTTGATAGGCAATGCGAATTACAAACATAGACTTCGTAAGCTCTAAACGGTCACGTGACAAAGGGTCCAAGGTGGTTCGCTATAGGCTCTATGCTATGACTGCACACAACCTGCGTTTACAAGATTAAAACAGCCATAAAAGTCGATGAAAATAAGGTTGCCAAGCCTACTGCAAGCCCTCTACATGCTATCCAAAGTATGAACAAGATCGAAAGACACGGACATACATTAATATTATATCGAACACCCTGTTTATAGCTTTGTCCGTAACATTCTCCCCTACTTATTCTTTCGATGTCCTCATTGAAGCCTTTGCGGATGCTGCATCTCCTCACCTTTACTAAATCCATGGTTCGCATTATCGGTCCATACCAGTGTACCGACTAGCTATTGATACGATACGTACCGAGCTGTACCGAGCATACCAACACACGATACATTGGGGTGTACTGATGTACCGCTCATATTAGTATTTTGTTAGATCGGTACGTACCACCCATACCGAGCGGTATGCTTTGGTACATCAAACCTTGGCTTAATTGCAATGTTCTGCTCCAATTACAATGTGCCTCTTGGCTCCCATTTGCTCCCCATCGTTGTTATTGAGTAGTCGAAATTTGATCTGTTATACTGCTTCAACTTACCAATAACTTTGACTCTAGTGTGGGGTCGGTCGAGTTCTGATTTTTGTTGGTTCTTGCGGATCCTTCAGATGAAGGAAAAGACCTTCCTTGTTGTGCGCCAATCTTTTAAATGTCTTATGCCACTTGAATTGGGTGGATGCTTGTTGGAGCTTTAACAAGCATCGCCTCACAAACTTTGAAGTTTTTTAGGTCTTCTACAAAATTTGCCTATCGATTTCTCATCTAGTTAGTTGTCTCCTCCAAGTAGATTCACATCACTTCAGTTTTTTATCAGCATTCTATTGGGAAATAAGGCAGACAATTTACTCTCAGTGGAACAGGTCACCATGGGTGAGGATTTGACAACTGTTGTCTTTCCACTAAGTTTCTTCGAAGAGTCTTTGAACATGTACAGAGCTCCTTTGCTAGATAAATAAGAGAACTTGGGCACTCAGTTTCGCCCATTCTCTTAAGAGTTGAGAAAGCAAAGTTTACTTGACTTTGTTTACCTCCTTGAGGGTTTTACTTAATGCATCAAGTTAGTTACTAACTTTTGCCTATTCTTTGCCTACACTTCTAAAGCACCTGAAATGTTTGCACTTCTTGCGTTGAGTTAGCTATTGCAATTCGCCTCCTCATTGCTATCGAACTTCTGGAATACAAAAAAGTTTTGTCCAAAAAAAAACAAAATTTTATCCCGACTTGAAGCAAGTCCTTAATAGTTTTGGTCACCTTTGGGATTGTACCATCTTCTCCATCATTTTATCGCCTACTCCTCTGAGTAGAAAAGGTACAACACCATGTACGACCTACTTCGTTCTTTGGTCAAGCACCCATGTATCGATCCGAAGTCTCCTATTTTCGACTATTTTGATGAGAAGCTTGTCGACATTGGTCTTACAAAGTTTCTTGGCCTCTGCCCTTCAACCTTGTCTCTGTACTTAGAGTTTGCCTCTATATTCTCCACCTCCTTGGCCCCATTCATGACTATATGCTTCCCTCCATAAGAGCAAGGGATCGATAACTCCATGGAATTCCCATCTATCTAATGCTTCGCATCTATGTCCATTTCTTCCCAATTGATAGATTCACCTCTATGTCACTATGACACTCCTTCGAGTCCCTCTCCATTATAACCAATGCTTGGTTTTGGGTAGCTAAGTCCTTCTGGACTCATCGTCGCTTTCTCGCCCCTTTCAACCACCTGCTTCAACACTTCTATGTACTCCAAGTAGTTCTCCTTGGTCGACGGAAAAATAAACAACTCCCACGTATAGCCTTTGCCATCATATTACAGGGCTCGAGCTAATTCTATTCTCCTTTGCATCCTTGGTAGCAACATTTGCTCACTCGATCTTGTCCTTTGACTTGTCGAGCTCCCTTAAGCGAATATGAGTTATGGAGCAGTCCGACTCTCGAGCCGCTCCGATCATACCTATATATGATCAAGTCCCCCTATGGGACTTATTGGTGCTTATACTCGGAATCCCCCTCGATGGTACACAGCCCTCATATGCTGATGATCAAGGCTTTCATCCAATGCAAAATTCGATGCATGCACGGAAGACCCGTCTCTGCGGTATAATGTCATTCACTCCTTGAATCCATAGCCCTTCTTGTTGCCCTGTTGTTCATCGAAGTGGAGCTCCTAGTAGCTTCTGATCATACCTTTGTATGATCAAGTCCCTCACAGGACTTCTCCTATATGTGTCGTATTGTCTCAAACTATTCCACTATGATCCATTGCATCACGTCGCCTCCCAATGACATCTCAATTACAACTTGATCTTTGTGGGATGAACTCGGACCGCGATCTCTCCATGTGTGGCCTTTGCCAACACATCGCAGGGCCTTCGCCACCTCGATTATGTTCGCTCCTTTGCCAATCGACCTTTATCCACCCGCTCTTGGGTCACATGCGGACAAAGCGCAGCTCTAGGATAGTCCGTTGTTTAGCAGCTCCCAAAGTCCATCAACTTCGTTGAAATTGGTGCACCATTATCTAAATCTTAGGCCCCTGCCCCTAGCACAATCTCCACTACGCACAACTTTGTGGCAACTCGAATGGCAACACTACAGTATATTATTCAAGAGTACTCATAGTGATTTCAATAGGCGCTCGGGCGCTCGCCTAGGCGCTCGGGCGAGGCGAGGCGAGGCCCGAGCGCCTCGCTTCAAAGAGGCGTCGCTTGGGCACTCGCTCGAGCCCAACCGCTTCGGGCGAGTGCCTTGGTTAAACCATGCAATCGAACCAGCGTTTTAGGTTTGGTTCGGTCTCCGGTGCTTTAGTTAGTTCAATCGAACCAACTAAAGCACCGATATCAGCGCAACTTCCCCAACCCTAACCCTGCTCGTCGTTCACGCTACCTCTCCTGCTGTCACCGCTCCCGCTGCTGCTGCTGCCATTGTCACCGCTCGCCGCTCTCGCTGCCGCCCATGTAGTTTTTCAAGTGTTTGTCATTTTATGGTTCTTGCTCTGATACCATTTGTTATTGATGCAGTTAGTTTTGCCTAAGTCGTATCACACCCTTGTGATGTTTGCTTGCAAAGAGTTAGTTTCTTAGGATTTGCACCAAAAGAAAATTGGTTAGTGACAAGTGAACGTGGGGGAAAATTGTTGTCATTCGCTCTGCCAAAGCATAACTCATGATTATAAAAAAGCAAATAAAACACTTCATTAGCAATAGAAAATTAAGGATCTTAGGAAAGTAGAATGGGAGATATAGACATTTTTCTAATCCACTTGATGCCTTCCAACAAGTGGATCCACTAAACACTGTCGAGGCATCAACCATCCTAGAATACCAGCACCCCATACTTTGGGAGTTCTAGGATGTTGAAATGTGACATTTTATACTGGAGCTCCTCTAGAATTTTCATTGCGGGGCTATTTTTGCCCAGTTTTGTTTTTGTACATCTAGAGATCTATGAAACAATTAAAAAGGTATTTATACTAATGTAGATCGTAAAATTACAAACCAAAAGAGGTTGCGTAGCTAACCACATACCACATTACTTACAGCAGTACACAAGAATAAATAGACAAAATAATAGACTGCTTGCATAGCCAAATCGTGGGCATTATGAGAGTGTTGCAGCTATTTGTGGCGGCATACTTGTGGTAGTCCGCTCCTCTCTTCTTTTCCTCACCTTCTTTTGGTACCATAGTATATAACTAGCATACTATGTTTCAGTATGCCAGTCCGTACAAGACATATATTGGTTTGGCCAACGATCGCCAGGAATTTTTTGTAAATTGTCAAAATAGTAGGCCTAACAATAATTTCATCAACATCGTTCAATTATAGGAAGGGTTCCATGTAGCCAACCACAAATTACTTGGGAACTATGTTTTCTCGTTGTTATATCCTAGTGCCCCTTTATGTTGCCTTGCTTTCAAAGATAAAGAGGGAGAAAGAACGCTTTTTTAATTTTGTAGTGATATCTTTAAAGTTGGTATATTAGTTTATTCGTGTTGTGATGATGGCAGTCACTATTGTGTGAGGGAAAGTAATGATTGTTTTAATAGGAAACTATGGTGCCAGTGGTTCTAGTTCTCTACTACCTTAATTGATTTTGGAGCAATATAGGTGGGATAAAGTAGGGAGGGGGAACTTGCCATGATGGTGGTGGTCAAGGTAATAGTCGTTGTGATAAGACCCTAAGGTCTTATTGTAAAAGAAAGAAGAGAAAAGGGAATGATTACTTCGAGGGGATCAGCCTCCTTGATCACTTCGAGGGGATCGGCCTCCTAGGGTTTGTCCATAGCTTGGAATAATATTTCATTGTCTGATTGATTGATTTCCGAAAAGAAAGTATTACATCACTATTTATAGAGTTCCACCTTGAGTCCACCAAGACTTGGACTCTTAATAGTAAATAAATATTAAATAAATCTTTATCCAACTCTAACTGAATTAAACATACTCAATAAACTTTATTCAAAAGCTTAGAACAAAGGGATCCTAACAATTCCTCCCTCTTCAAATCAGCCTTGTCCTCAATGCTAAGCAGCATCAAACTCGGGGAGCTTCTCTTTTAGCACTTCAGTCATAGGCTATCTGCAACGCATCACAACCCGTTGATCAAGTAAGTATGGTCTCCACTTTTTAATAGTGTAATAAATAAGTTTGTCTTTCAGTGTAATAATCATTGTAAGAAACTTCTAGCCCTGTATAATCAATTTTATCTTTGAACATTTGCTATCATAAGTTAAAATCCATCCATCAACGATCTTTACTTTGAATCTGTCACAACCTTTAATGTAGTGGTCTAATCGGTCAACAGTCTCACTGTCCATAAAATTGTTAGTGCTATTGGTATCAATCAAAACTATAATATGCTGATGTTCTAGAGTTTCACCAACTTTCATAGTTTGCAGGTTAAATTAGTCGGTTAATGCATACATTGTATATATGGTAGGTCCAACATCTTCTATACCTTCATGATTGGAGTCCACATTCTTAGCTTCTAGTTCCTCTCTAATTGGCTCAATCATCAGAAGTTGCCCTTGTTTACATCGGTGCTCCATACTCCACTTTTTATCATAGTACAAACCCTTTGCTGATCTTTCCTTGAGTTCTTCTTGGGTTAGTCTTCGAGTGTCAGGGTTTTGGTTGGGAATAGATGGGGCAGGTGGCTTGCTAATCATTTGGTTGTTGTCACTTCTATTTTCATGATTTTCCCTGTTGATTTTTTCCTCATGTAAATATGCAAATGATATCGCAACAATCATAGTGCGGGGTTGATGAGCTTTAACTTCACACCGGATATCTGGATTAAGCCCTTCAATAACTGTACTCACCAGTTGTTCAAACCAATCTCTGGCTTGATTTGATAATCGTTCAAATATGTTTTGATATTATAACACTGTACATGTCTGACAAATTTTGACGCCTGTATTTCCAGATCTGTGCAACATAGAACTTGAGCCCCCATCTTGTTGAAATTTGTTGAGGCTCTCCAGTAGGCTCTTTTTGAAATCATTAAGTGTTTCTTGCAGTCGATTCTCAATTCTGATTCTCAATGCTTCCATTTGTGCTTTCACTGTGTTATCGGTGGTCATTGCGTAACACTGCAAATCTGTAATCTCAACTCATATTTCTGGTGTCGGGACTCGAGCATTAATCACTGCCCTATTCGGTGCTACTGTTGTGACGTAGTCGATGGCAGCACTGTGGGAATGAAGGGTTGCTGCGAGGATGCGGGGATGTAGCTCTGGTCGTTGCGTGGGAGGCAGCGATGCTTGTTACGGTGGCTGCGTGGAGGGCTCGCCGTTGCGGTGGCTGCGACGGCGCGGATGGAAGGTAGTGTTGCTTTGTCTCTGTCGCACTGCGGAAGGAGGCGCTGGTGACACCGAGGGATCGCGTACGGTTGAGGAAACGGCGGTGGCTACGGCGGTCGTGGTTGCCTTGTTTTGATTGCCACAAGGAGGGATGGTCTAGCGACTACAGCTACGACCCAAGGGAGCGATCGCCGAGCAGCCGGAGTTAAGGCTGCGGTGATGGCAACCGGCGGCTACGGCAGAGGATGCAGAGCAACGGAGAGGCAACGTTGAAGTGGCCGGGGTTGAGAAGAGGAATCGGTGCGTGCGTTGTTGGGGTTGAGGCAGGGCATTGCAAGAACTTGCTGCGTGCACTGCTAGAGGGCGGCTGTGACGGAACGAGGGTTTGGTCGTTGGCCGGGAGCAGCAGTGGCGGTGGTTGTTGGCCGGGAACTGCGGTGATCGGTGGTTGTGGTAGAAGATGCAAGGTTTCTCTATTTTGGTCGCCGCGAGGAGGGGAGGTTGAGCGGCTACAGTTGTGACCTAAGGGGAAGCGGGCGACGGTGGAGAAGGAGGCAACGAGGGTCATGGCTGGGAGGCGCTGGCCGGGAGCAGTGGCGGCGATGGTTGCTGGCCGGGAACTGCGGTGATCGGTGGCTGCAGCAGAAGATACAAGGTTGCCTTGTTTTGGTCGCTGCGAGGAGGGGAGGTCGGGCAGCTACGGCTGCGACCCAAGGGGGGCGGGTGGCTGGCGATGGAGAAGGAGGCAGCGAGGGTCACGGCTGGAAGGTGGGCGGCGGTCATCGCTGGCCGGTGGAGAGGGGAAACATGGGTGCTATGTTTCTATCGTACCACAGTAGGAGCCATTGGCGATGTCGAAGGATCGCGAGCGGTTGAGGAGAAGGCTGGCAACGGTGGTGGCTCGGGTGGGAGAAGACGGGCAACGGTCGCCTCTGGCCGGGGAGCGAGGCTGCGGCGGGATGGGGTGTCGTCTCCTGGTAGTGGTGGTTGCTCAGTTGGGAGGCGACGGGCGGCGGGGCTGCAGCAACAGAGGGTGTCGTTGTTTTGGTCGTCGCGAGAAGGGGAGGTCAAGCGGCTGCGGCTGTGACCCAAGGGGAGGCGGGCGGCGGTGGAGAAGGAAACAACGGTGGTGGCACGGCTGGGAGCAGCATCACCAACGATCTGAGGGAGAAAGAGGAGACGGGAATTTAGATTGGATTGGGAGATGGAAGGGACGGGGCGGCGCCGCCGAGACCGCGGAAACGACTTCTTCTTCTTCTTCTTCTTCTTCTTCTTCTCTCTCTCTCTCTCTCTCTCTCTCTCTCTCTCTCTCTCTTTTTGAATGATAACTGCAGCGAGAACGCCGAGGATCGCTGCTCTGATACCAAATTATAAGACCCTAAGGTCTTATCGTAAAAGAAAGAAGAGAAAAGGGGATGATCACTTCGAGGGGATCGGCCTCCTTTGATCACTTCGAGGGAATCGGCCTCCTTGATCACTTTGAGGGGATTGGCCTCCTTGATCACTTCGAGGGGATCAGCCTCGATCACTTCGAGGGGATCAGCCTCGATCACTTCGAGGGGATCGACCTCCTAGGATTTGTCCACAGCCTGGAATAATATCTCATTGTCTGATTGATTGATTTTCGAAAAGAAAGGGTTACATTACTATTTATAGAGTTTCACCTAGAGTCCACCAGGACTTGGACTCTTAATAATAAATAAATATTAAATAAACATTTATCTGATTCTAACTGAACTAAACAGACTCAATAAACTTTATTCAAAAGCTTAGAAAATAAAGAGATCCTAACACGTTAGTGGAGGAAGGATGGAATTGGAGGTTGCTGGACCTTGCCATTCAGATTTTAAACAAGTCTTTCATTATACCCGTAGTAAAAAAAAAGCTACGATGTCCACTGATAGAGAGAGAGTACTTTACTGTGGATGGTGTTTATATGTTTTATGTTTTGTCTTGAGCACTATTGTCTAATACCTTCTATTCTAGATGGAATTTATATACATTGCTTTTACTCTTGCAATCCAATTATTTGTTGGTTTAGTGAACCTTTGATATTTTAGTCATGATGCTAGGATATATAGTTTGTTGACTTTGACTCTGGTGGAAAATATGCTGGAAAATTTCCATTCTAAATAAACCAATAACTGTTTGATATTTGCAGAACTAGCCTTTAGACGGTGAAACATTCCATGAAAACTAGGTGATCAGGTTCCAATGGCTCACAAACAAATAGGCTTTCATACGATGTCCATTAGGAAAAGAAGCACCAAACAAAAGAGTCAATCATCAAAGGCGAAGCTGTGAAGGGATATCTTGTAGTAGGCTTCTGTTTTTCGGTTAGTGGGCTTTCCTGGCTCCATCTACTCCAGCCCAATTACAAACCCAAAGAAAGAGTTCTTTGTTCATTCATAAAATTCAGAGCAGAGACATATGGGAACTCTAGTGTACGTGATCTATTAGTGGGTCTTGGGACTGCTCCCCGTCCTATGCCTCTTCAACATCTTTCTTTCACACCCGCTTTTGACCAAAGAATTCTTCCAACCTCTAGTCATGGTCACCGTATATTACTAAGAGTGAAGACTGTCGTACAGATTCTATCTTTTCATTGTGGCCAATTCAAAGCAGCGCTTTAAGCACTTGCACTTCCTATAATTTACTGATAGACAATGCAATACTTATTGAAATTTTTAGCAATTTTAGTTTGGTTAGTTCAGCACCTGTCACCAACCATGTTATCAGTTTTTGTGATTATTTTCACCAAGTCATAGCAGTCTTTATAAAGGACATTGTTCCTGCCATTGAATGGAAATTTTAGTTGTACTACTAACACAGCCACTTCAAATGTTTGGTTCTCTCTTCCATTAACTCTTCTTTATAGGTAACTGTACCCTTGACAATCTGAATCACTTCGTGGAGCACTGTTGTTTTCTTATCATGATTTACTCATTTCTTACAATATAATTAAAGAAATCAATCTTCTGGGTTAACAATTATGCTCAACATGTCCTGATATGGAGGCTTCAAGGTTTTAATTTATTCATGGACTTGCTAATATGGGCACTTACAGATTCAAGGTTTTCATTTGTTCTTTGATTTTCCAAACAAAGCAATGAGATTGTTACTTTACTTTTTTATTGAAAATAATAATAAAACCCATAATTGATTCGTCAGATTTACTTAGACAATCCATGCAAGATTTTATATCTGTTAGATATCTGACCAGTATGTACAGGTACAACATGTTTCTTGTGTTATTATGGATTGGAACCAACTGGACTGGTATAAGTGTTGGACTAGTTCTTTCCCCTTTTTAATTGCTATTTGATCTCAATTTGGGTTTTTTTATATATTTTCAAACATATTTGAAATTATACAATAAATAAAAAAGGAAAATTGTAATGTCTCAATTATTTAGGAATGACTCCATGGATCTTTTCCTGCTATTTAGCTCTACCTAACCCAACATCTCTAATTAAATTAAGGGCATTCAAGTCTTTTTTCTTAGAAAACAATACAGTTTTATTAGATTTTCCTCTATCATATCCCCACTAGTCGTAATTAAACTACTCTAACTGTCGCATTTACAGGTCTTATGGAACACTATCTTGGATGATTTTTTCTCATTTTATTTTCTGTCATGTTACATCTAATTGTTTATGGATAAACACTTCCTATTTCTTTTCATTTCGAGTAACTCTGCACGTACATCTCAATGTTCTTATCTCAGCTACATTAACTTTTTATACATGTTTTTTAATTGTTCTACAGTCCAATCCATAAAGTATGTAATGCCTAACAATTGTCCAGTAAACATTTTTGTTAATCTAAGAGGCATCAAATGATCACCCAAAGCCTTCGATATCCCTCTCTACTTTAACTGTCCAATTTTTAAACTATGAATATCATCGATTTCTCCTTTCTATTAATTAATAATTTAATACACAAAACTTCTATACAAGAATGTTTTATCTATCCATCTTAAATCCATCTTAACTGCACCAATGGTCTTTCATGCAGTATGTGCATTTTGGGAAAGTATATCGACCTGGATGGTTTTCTACATTGAAATACAATAAGAAAATAAATATGGAGAAGTACTGAGCTATATGGTTCGGTATTGATCCTTTGTCAAAACCAAGGTTTGAAATTTCGTACCGTACCGGAGTTTCGACGATCTCTCGGTACGGTACGGAACGGTATACCGCTCGGTATACCGAGCGGTATACCGAGTGATATATGTATATATATATATTATATATATATATATTTTAATGGCCGACGTCGCATCGCCTCGGCGACGTCGCTTTTTCCTTCCCCACACGGGGCGACGTCGCCGAGGCGACGTTTATTTAAATTATATATATATATATATATATATATATATAGCGACGTCGCCGAAAAAGGCGACGTCGTGTCGCCTCGGCGACGTCGCCGAAAAGGCGCTGCGTTACCGCCCGTTACCGAATGGTACCGGGCGGTAACGGTCGAAATTTCGACCGTTACCGCCCGATATTACCCGTAACGGCCGATACGGGATATTTTTTGCGTGTACCGCCCGGTAGGGGGCGGTCCGCGTACCGGTCGCCTCTCGGACCGGTACGTACCGCCCGGTACGGGCGGTACGATTCGGTAAGTAAAACCTTGGTCAAAACATCAAATATCACATCTTTTAGTCTTATAAAATTACATTTCTTATGGTCAGTCTTATTCCTGCTTAATATAATACCTTTAACTTTTAAGGTTTATCTCTAGAATACATTAGTCTTAGTTATAACTTTATCAATAAATATAGTACCATAAGTTAACAACATAATAACATACATTATACGCAGTGATTTCAATAGGCGCTCGGGCGAAGCGAAGCGAGGCGAGGCGAGGCTTGAGCGCCTCGCTTCATTTCCAGGCAGCGCGCTTCATAGACACGTCACCTGAGCACTCGCCCGAGCCCAGGCGCCAGGCACTTCGGGTAAGCGTCTGGGTTAAACCAAGCGACCGAACCATCGTTTTAGGTCTGGTTCGGTCTCCGATGCTTTAGTTGGTTCAATCGAACCAGCTAAAGCACCAATATCAGTGCGACTTCCCCAACCCTAACCTTGCTCGTCGTTCACGCTGCCGCTCCCATTGCTCGCTGTCGCTATCGTCGCTCGCCTCTCCTGCTCCCGCTGCTCGCCACTACCACTATCACTGCTCGCCGCTCCCACTGCTACCGTTGCCACTGTCTCTACTCGTCGCTCCCGCTCCTGCTGCTGCGACTATCGTCGCTTGCTGCTCCCGCTATCGCTGCTACCGCTGCCACTGTCGCTGCTCCCGCTCTCGCTCCCACTACTACTACTGCCGCTGTCGCTACCGTTACCGTTATCGCTCCCGCTTTTCTCAATCAACACCCTCGGTCTTCCCTTACACTCTTCTCTTCTTTTTCGATAGTATATTGTTAACTATATACTAGTAACAGTATTTGTATTTATTAGATTAATATTATAATATTTTGATTTTAATACTATTAATTTTTATTTATTTGAAATTATTGTTAGGTTTAAGGATAAATGGCAAGTGTATAGAGCAATTCAATAGATTCTCCAACGGCATCAAAAAAAGATCCTGCATGGAAGTATAATTATCTAAATGATCCGAAAGATCATAATGCAGTGACTTGCATGTTTTGCGATAAGACTACTAGAGGTGGTATTTTTCGTGCAAAACAACATCTAGTAGGAAATTTCAAGAACGCAGCAGCTTGCAAAAAGTGTCTACCTGAGATAAAAGAAGAGTTGCTGAGTTATATGAATGAAAAGAAGACGCAAAAGAATTAATCTTACAGGAATTTACCATAATACAATGTTGAACATCTTAGGGATGAAGAAGAAGATTATTCTATGAGCATTAACCCAAGTGGGAAAAAAGTATACGACAAAAAAGGAAAAGAAGTTAAGGATCACAAAAGCAACAAGGGCAAACAGGAGGCTCAAAATTTAGACAAACAAATATCAGTGATGCTTGTGATAAAGAATTAAGAGGAAGAACAATTCAGCACATTGCTCGCTTCTTCTATCAGGTTGGTCTTCCCCTTAGTACAACTCGTTTAGACAATTTTAAGGAAAAGATTGAAGCTATTGGAAGATATGGTGCGGGATTAAAACCTCCAAGTTATTATGAGATGCGAGTTCCATTGTTGCAAAAAGAGTTGAATTATACAAATAACTACTAAAGGGTCATAAAAAATCATGGGAAACACATAGTTGCTCTATTATGTCAGATGTTTGGACTGACAGGAGGCGCAAGAGTATAATTAATTTTATGGTTAACTATTCTTTAGGGACTATGTTTGTGAAGTCAATAGATGCTTTATTTTTTTGTAAAATCTGGAGACAAGATATATGATTTACTTGAAAAGTTCGTGGAAGAAATTGGAGAACAAAATGTCGTTCAAATCATAACCGACAATGGAAGCAACTATGTTTTAGTTGGTAATATTCATCTTTTGAATTTTTTAATTTTTTAACTATTTTATCTTCAATTAAACATGTTAAACTCTTAAGTCTTATCATTTTTGTTATCCTTTGTCTCAGGTAAATTGCTAGAAACAAAAAGACAAACACTTATATTAGACTCTATGTGCAGCACATTGTATTGATTTAATGTTGGAGGATATTGGAAAGATCTTAGACATCAAGAAAACCTTAGAAAGGGTAATTTTTGTTGTTGGATTTCTTTATAATCATATTGGGGATCTGAATATGATAAGAGAATTCACAGAGAACAAAGAATTAGTGAGATATGGTGTTACCCAATTTGCTACTCCATTCTTGACATTACAGAGCGTGCATCGTCAAAAACATAATATGCGAAATATGTTTACATCTGAGAAATGGGTGACAAGCAAATAAGCAAAAGAAACAAAAGGCAAAAGGGCTACTGATATCATCTTAATGTCATCCTTTTAGAATCATGTAGTTTATATATTAAAAGTAATGGGCCCTCTGGTTCAAGTCCTTCGGTTGGTGGATAATGAAAATAAACCTGCATTGGGATATATTTATGAGGTTATGGATAGAGCAAAGCAGACGATTAAAATATCTTTTAATAAAAATGAAGAAAAATATGAGAAAATTTTACAATCATTGACGAAAGATGGAATTGTCGACTTCATCATCCCTTACATGCAGCAAGATATTATTTGAATCCTGAATTCTTTTATAAGATTAAATCTGTTGGGTTTAATGCAGAAGTTTTGGATGGGTGATATCAGTGCATTGCAAGATTAGTTCCAAGCTTTGAGGTGCAAGATAAGATTATTCGTGAATTATCTTTATATAAAAATGCCGAAGGTCTTTTTGGAATTCCAATGGTCGTTCGATCTAGGACAACTACGTCTCTAGGTATTAATAATTTGATATAATTAATGTCTATGGTATGTTACTATGTTATTGCTAATAATAACATAAATTTTGCAGCTGAGTGGTGGAGTCTATTTGGAAATTCCACCCCGAACTTACAGCAATTTGCTATCAAAGTACTTAGTTTGACATGTAGTACTTCGGGTTATGAGCGAAACTAGAATGTCTTTGAGCATGTAAGGATCACTAAATATTTTTATTTTAATTAATTAATTAATTTAGATATATGTATTAATATATTATTTTAAATTATATGACATGATAGATTCACTCAAAGAGAAGAAATCGGTTGGAACATCAACGATTACATGATCTTGTTTACATAAAGTATAATCAAGTTTTGAAGGCTCGTTATGATTTGCAAAATAGAATTGATTCAATCTCATTGCAAGATATTGATGATTCAAATGAGTGGTTGGTGGTAGAAACGGGTGCCAACTTGAAGATGCCGAAGACGAGCTTGTATTTGAAGATGATAGATTGACATAGGGAGATGTGACAAGAGCTTCAGGTGCTGGAGAATTACAAACATATACAAGACAGATGACAAAGAGAAAATTGAGTGCAAAAGCATCAAGTTCGGCTCCTACTATTATTGAAGATATAGAGAATGAAACATATTTTGATGAAGATGAAGGACAAGGGGAAGAGGATGAATTCAATTAAGATGATTTGTGTGAAAATGACGATAATATTGATTATGATGAATGACTTTGATATAAAATTTTATTTTTTTGAATTTTGAGACTTTTTGTTAATGTGACATTATGATTTTGTACCTTAGATTTTCTTAATTTAATAGCATATTTTAATTTAAAATTTTAAATAATTATATTTATTAATTAGATTATATATTTTTATATTTTAGCGCCTCACTTTGCTCGAGCGAGTGTCTAGCGCCTCGGGCGTTTTTGGATCTTAGCGCCTTTTGGCACCTAGCGCTTTTTAAATCACTGAGTACTTGTATCTACGTCCTTTGGCTTTATGCCAAGGTCTTTTGACCCCAACTTCACCTCCACAAGTTGAGTCACCTAGACAAGGGGAAGAGGACGAATTCAATTAAGATGATTTGTGTGAAAATGACGATAATATTTATTATGATGAATGACTTTGATGTAAAATTTTATTTTTTTGAATTTTGAGACTTTTTTGTTAATGTGACATTGTGATTTTGTACCTTAGATTTTCTTAATTTAATAGTATATTTTTATTTAAAATTTTAAATAATTATATTTATTCATTATATTATATATTTTTATATTTTAGCACCTCAATTTGCTCAAGCGAGTGTCTAGTGCCTCGGGCGTTTTTGGACCTTAGCGCCTTTTGGCACCTAGCGCTTTTTAAATCACTGAGTACTCGTATCTACTCCCTTTGGCTTTATGCCAAGGTCTTTTGACCCCAACTTCACCTCCACAAGTTGAGTCACCTTAGTTCCTCCGTCAAATGCTTCGCCGAGATAAGATGCATGTGCCTCGAAGCTCCCTTCGACTTTGGCACTATACAAGATGAGTTCGCTCCATCAAAACGAGGGATCCATGGAACGACATGAATTCGCTCTTGCCTCTGCAAGAGTTCATGTCCTTGGCCTCTATCCAAGGAAGCTTTATGCCTTCACTCCATTTCAATCTTCTATGTCAACTCTCTTCATGTGGCTTGGGCACTTCATCAAGTTCTGTCCAAGTTGCTTCGCTCCTCGGTTTGCATTGAGTTAATGATGGCCCTCGTGCTCACCATTCCACGGGCCAGCTTTTTGTTAAGTTTGATCTCCACATCGACTCCAAGTGTGTTTTTGTTTGGTGTTTCCTTAGGTTGTCCCCCCACTTGATTTCGCAATGCATCCACCAACACATTACCTCGTGCAAAATCATGCAACGACTCGTCGCTCACTCGATTCGTTGAGCTTTATTGAGCTGTTGTCTTGAGGTACCCTTCCTCAACATGTGCGGTCCATTTGCAAATCGTTCACATCCTACAAGAACTTAAAAAGCTGAAAGTTTCATTATATAAGTTATCGACATCTTAAATTGATCAAGACACAACTCATGATTGCATAAAGTGGAAATCCACATTCAAAGAATAAGATGTGAACTACAACCTTTCAGAACTGAAACAACTTTGTTTGGTTATAACATATTTGAATCAATTTAAAGGTGCTAAAGCCAACTCAAATTTATCAAGGTTATTTGCTGAAGTTGGATAATGGGACCCATATAAAGTATTCAGCAAACATGTACATGAAGCATAATTGTTTGGCTCATATAAAAAATTTTGCCAATTCAAAATGGACTCCTGGAATATTCGGCAGCAGGATCACCTCTAGCCAGCTGTACAACTGCTAAAAGAACAATTTCATCAAAATCTTGGGTTGGGCTAATTGGATAAAGATTTAGAGAAGTGGTAGTGCTAATGGCTAAAGTGGTACCATCACTATAGGCACTGATAACGGTAGAACCATTTGTCTGAGCTGACCCACTGTGTGACAATAACACACAAAATTGGCTGCAGTCTGTGGCACCATCAGCCCTGCCAGTGCCCCGCTGCCAAGAAGCCCGACAGAATCCTGCAGCCAATCAAATTTTCTTGGATTTGGTTAAGATTTCTAAAGATGTTTTTCACCAGATGTCAGTATATGTTGAAGGGCAAAATAAGAATTTGAAATTCAATTTGAATATCTTATTATTATAGAATATAGATCACCTCCAAGAATATTAATTATGTCATTTGAGTATAGCCTGCGTATATTCTATGAGAAGAGAAAATTAAAAAAGAGTGAGTGTCAACTGCCAATACTTGACTAGCACTTGCATATCCTCTCGAATGAAAAGAATAAGATACCCTGTCAAGTTAGGTTCATTCATAGTGAGTTTATGGGTCTAGGTT
Source organism: Musa acuminata AAA Group (assembly GCF_036884655.1). Lineage (NCBI taxonomy): Eukaryota > Viridiplantae > Streptophyta > Magnoliopsida > Zingiberales > Musaceae > Musa > Musa acuminata. Next base: position 20,192,378 of record NC_088331.1, read on the forward strand.
GATTTATATACTCAAATGTTCTTGTGAGCTCCAGTTTGTAGCTATGGTACCTTTTCTGGGATCTTCTAATGTTGCTTCTCAGTGTGCAAAACAGACAAGTTATGAAAAGAGTGTAAGATTTGATTCTTGGACCTAGAAACAAGAATTAGAGCATGTTTAGTTCGAACTTGTGAAAAAGATTGGGTCTGGGTTTTGTTCTTGAGACTTGAGAGTTGAGCCCAAGGTAAAAGAACAAGTATGAGTTTGTTCATTAGCTCATGAAAAAGTGTGCCATTTGCAGCCCCTTTAAATATGATAGCAAATTTGGACACTTTCTTTTTGATACTTTTAAGGCATTTGGATTGGTCCTCCTTGCAGGTGGTACAGTGATGGGATTACCTTTCTTAGATCCACTTGCTGGGCTTCTTGTATCTGGCATGATTTTGAAAGCTGGATATGAGACAGGTTACCAGAGGTAACTGTCTTTTTCCCATTTTATCATTTTATATGTACTTTTTTTCCTCAAATATTTAACTCAAGCATTTTGTCCACATATTAATTACATAGTATTTTGTGGACTAGTGAACTGTGTGGTGGTCAAGTTTGATTTTTCTGTCATGTGAATTGATAAATTGTCTCCTCAAACAGTATAGTTAGTAATAGTAATTTGAAGTACTTCATGGGCTAAATGTTCATATATTTAGTTATTTTGGCCCTTGAATTAATGTATGGTGTCATTCAAATTATGGCTCAATGGCATAACAGTAACCATATAGATGATTTCTGATTCCAAATGGTCGGGACAACAGCTTCATGTTGTTATCTGAAGTCTAGTATCACAAACATGAAGGTTCCAGACTTCCAGTAACATTCCATGGAATTGGTGATGATATGACTCGTGTTAAGCTCAATAAATGTATATGCCTCTCTTCTGGAGTAGTGACACTAATTAGAATCAGTGACATCTGAAGCAAGATGTTTATGATGCTGTTATCAGTGATTCAGTTCAATGTTCAATATTCTCTAATTGGTGATTGAATTTAGTATATATTCAGGTTTGAGGTTCTAACCTAAATATACATTTCAGCGTCTGGATTACACTACTACATCATAGTGTTTTAAAACAGAAGCAAGGGCCAATATCATATGGTAAAGGTTGCACTATCATATGACCTTTATAAGCAATTACATTGCATTTTGCAGTTCCATGCTGGCTTGCACTTTTTAACATAGTATATACTTATTATGATGAAAATAAGAACACATGTTATACAAGAAACTGAGAATCTTTGTCAGTAGCATGTTTTTATCTTATCATAATTAAGAGACTTTGGTTTGCATCATTCTGCTGAGAAAATGAATTTGTTAGATATAATCGTAAATCAAGGAATTTCCAAAAAATAATAAGTTGGTCGCTTTTTTGATGAAACCAAGCATAATATGAATTGTGAAGTTTCCCTTCCAAATAAATGTCTTTGCTGATTCTGCATCAGAAATTCAATAACTCTCCAAATACAGATTGTTCACTTGATCTTAGTATAAAATTAAGCCTTTTGTGGACCTTTTGATTTAAAGAAATGTCTTGAAGTGATTCATTCTGACGTTCAAGAATGGGACCATAGATATGAGATATGACCCATAAGATATTTTTGCCAAGATCTGATGCTTTATTTCATGGAACTTTAAGCCTTTATATCCAATAACTTGCACATATGAGCAAGGTCCGTCATACCGTATTGTACCGGAGTTTCGACCCGGGCTCGGTACGGTACGGGTGTACCGACCGGTATACCGAGGTGTACCGAGCGGTACACCCGATTTTACCAATTTATCCCTCCAAAATACCTGAAAATTAGAAAAAAAAAGTTAGGATAGGGTTTTCAAGTTACAAATAAATATAATAATAGTATAAGTTTAGCAAAATCAATGTAAATTAGGTAAAAATAGTATCACATATCTTTTTCAGGCTTTGAGGTAGTCTTGTTCGAGGTTCGTATTTCAGCCCGTTATAGATTGAAATATCTACAGAAAAATCAGTTGAATTGTTAGACTATTTTGTTACAATATAAACTCTAAAATTCAAATGAAATAAATTATCACATATCTAGATATACCTGATTGTTGTTCTACCACCAAAACGAACGACGGGCTTCCACGGGTGGTGGATCGGGGTCCTCGATTCGATACATATCAATATGATACGTTTGTTGGAGCCAATCATGAAATTGATCCCATGACATAGTGTATTGATACACTGTGTGCCATTGATGCATCAATGTGGTGCTGATCGTAGACTGATCGTCATGAATCATATTTGTCCGAGGCAGCTCTTGAGGCATATATTGGTGATGTTCTGCATAATGTTGTTGCTCAGAGAAGGATGACCAACTATCACCATATTGTTGTTGCCCGTATGATTCTCCATAATATGATGAGTCTCTTTCTGTATCTATATCATGTATGCTCTGTCGTATTTGTTCATATTCATCCACTGCCTTCCTCTTCCGCGCATAAACTTGACCGTGGAACACTGTAGCACTGCTACAGTGCAGTAACGGTCGATTTCGACCGTTACCGAGTGGTACCGAGTGGTGCCGGACGGTAACGGTCGAAATTTCGACCGTTACCGCCCGATTTTTCCCCGTATTGCCCGATTCGGGGGTTTTTGGGGCGTACCGCCCGGTAACGGGCGGTCCGTGTACCGAAAACCCATCGGACCGGTACATACCGCCCGGTACGGGCGGTACGCTTCGGTATGGCAGACCATGCATATGAGCATAAAATTGGTTTAATCATGACTGGGAAACATTTTGCAGTAGAAATAAAAGAATTTGCTGCTTCTTTTCAGTTATTACCACTATGCAGTTGACGACACTGACGATAATTTTTTTTCTTTTTTTGGTTTAGTGTCATGGAACTTGTTGATGCTGCTGTTGATCAATCTCTGTTAGTGCCCATCAAGCAGACAATAAATCAAGTTGAAGGAGTCAAGGTAGACTTCAGGTTTTTCTCCAAACTTTCAAACTTGATAAGTGCAAGGACCAGACTTTTTTTTTGCATCTTCAAATGTGGTGCTGTGCTATAGTCATGTCAATATCAATAATGTTATTAGCAACAACATTGTCTTAATGCCAGAACTTAGTGTTTATTTTCTTGTCTTAATGCCAATAGTGTTATTAGCATGCCATCTATTTTCTGGACTCTTTAATGGTTAGTATTTTGAAAGATTCTCCAAGATGTGTTATGATAAACTATTTTTGTTTGTACTTATTTTCAATCCTTTTTCATAAGCATAGTTTGTTGAATCAGCTGATATGATATTCCTTTCCTGTATTGGTCGCATCTAATACCAATAGAAAACTTAGCTGATTTATCAATCTTACAATGAAAAATTAGTCAAAATTAATTAGATTTTAGAAGTAATTAATCTCAATTTAAGTTAGCTAATTTTGGCCAAATTTATATAATTTGTTAAGTCTCTATTAAAGAAGAAAAAGAATAAGAGAGAAGTGCAAGGGAAGGAAATGAAAAGTGATGGCTTGGTTAAAAAAAGGACAAAAAAACAACCTAAAATTATGATTGTGAAACAAAAGGAAATTCTGCTGCAACTATCTTACTCACATCTGCCATTATTGTTGTAATGTTGATCATCCACTCTTAACCTCTTCAAGAAAAATATATACCATAAAGAGAAGGTAAATGACATGGGATTCATAAGTATCATAAAGTTAGCTGGCACCTTTTTCAAATATCTTTTTTTAATCTCTTTGTATTGCCTAACATCTACTGGAATGATGATTAGAGAAGCTTTGAGTCTATAATGATACCCATCATTATCTTGAAAACTTATATGATTAATTTTTATTTTTCAATTAAGTGTATAATAAATTTTCCAATTATTTTAATTTCTGTTACTTCTATTTTGTCTTTTATTCAATTTTTTCTTTTATATTTCAATTTCAGATGTATCTCTAGGGAGTTATATGGTACATGAAGGTATAAGAAAATTTCAGCATATATCATCTTTAGTTTTATATATTTTATAGTATTATCTAACATAAAATTATCTTCTCAACTGAACTGATCCGATCTGAACAATTATGCTAATCCTGGTTACATCCTCGCTAGTCAATTGTGGTCCTGTATTCTGATCTTGTGAATCATATTCATAAAAAAAGTAACTACTTGTGTAAAGGTATATATTTTGAATTTTCAGGTCATTATAGCACTACATGTGATATTGAATAATATGTCCAATCAAAAGCAACATCATGACAATGTTGTTTGAACAATAAATTGAATTACAATCTAAAATAAACATTGTGATAAAGATCTAATGCATGAAGCATATTACTAGAATAAGTTGGGATCTAGCATTCTTGTGTATACTGATTTTCTGTGAAAAAATTTGAAGTGAATAAGATAGCAGTTACAAGTCTTATTCTCCTTCCCCTTACTTAAAAAAAAATTCTGAATTACCGTTATAATGCCCAATATTACTGAATATTTGAAGCTGTCTGCTAGGATTTTGATTTTCATATTTTGGGTTTGAACTTTATCATGAAATTTTACAACAAAAACTTGGGTTCCCTAGGTATCTGAATTTGTATTTGCTTCCCTGTTGTCTGTGATAATTTTCCCTTTCTCCCCTTATATGATCCATTTGCCTGTCAATTGGAAAATATGTCACACATCCTGAAACGAAATGAGTAGAAAAGGCATCATCTTATTTCTTAAAGACTTAAACCATTGGTGTTACAGCCACAAAAAGAAAAAAAATTCAAGCATGTAACTAAATAGAAGGGCAATTTTAGAAAGCAATTTGACTAGTATATGGAGCTAAATGATTTCTCTTACTGAGCTTATCCATAAATATTGATGATGAGTGAACATAACAAGAAAGTAGTTGCGACAAAAGATCCATGTAACTAACCCCAAATACTTGGGACATTAAAGCGTTTTGTTGTTGTTGTTGTAGTTAACATAAGAAGAAAACTGAAATGTGTGGATAGCAATTCAACCATGAATGCAATAGGATTTGAGTGATAATTCTTCATCCATCTTAACTTCCATATGACTTCTCCATGTAGAGTAACAAGCAAATGCATTAATAATATTATCTTGTTGAATGTTGCATCAAAAGAACAATCTACAGTTGTTGAACATATTAAAATAATGCATCAAAGAAGTATTTAAACATAATTTGAGAGCAGATACATAATATTGGTAAATTCTGGAGTAACATATCTGAGTTTGTGTAGGTTTCTTGGTCTTTGTGGATGTGAAAATGTAAGTTTTCTTTCACATTTCAGAAGCATTAGCATATTAGTAAATTTGGTTTCTCAATTGCCCCCACTCCCTTTTTGTGCATATTTGTAGAGAAACCTCAGATTGGGTTGTTCCTATTGTTAAGCATATTTATTTGGAAGTTGTTCTTTGCTTTTCTTTTTGTTAAACTTTTTCTTGGTCTGTTGGCATTTCGGCAGCTATTTTTAGATGCCAACTTATTAGTCTCAGGTTGAAGGATTCAGATTCTCACTTCTATGTGGACAACATAGATGCTCAGATAGACATATAGAGTAATATGTAAATATATCCAAATATATGTAACACATACATTTCATCAATGGATTAAAATTTGGTATGATAGCTCATATTTCTTTTGATATGAGATGAATTATATTAACAAAATTTTGCAGTTTTCATACTTCACATTTTTTGAACTGCTTGTTCATTGATAAGCCTCATATATAAGATTTCTCATCCCTATTCTACTCATATTTGCTTTAATGCTTTACTGACTTTTCTTTGGAGCTATAAATTGCACTTGTGTATTTGTCACAAGATAATAATGCTCCTAGAGGTTGCTGCTGCATATTGCTTGATGTGAAATTTATCATGCTGGTGATATAGGGATGCCACCGCTTGAGAGGAAGAAAGGCTGGGTCATTCATATATCTTGATGTACACATTGAGGTATGTCAGTTCATAAGACAATTCATAGTCGTTTTGAAGGACTTACCTATATTTATTGAGGCTGGAGTTATGAAGGATGTTGAACTTGGAACATCAAACCTATTTAATATGTGGGCACTCATTTTTCATTCAGGAGTGGCATTTTTTATTGATTAAGGGCCTAAAGTCTCATTAATGTTTTCTAGAAGAACTTAACTTTTGATCGTGATGCAAATGAATTAAAGTTTGTATTTTTTATTGCATGACCAACAAGGTAATGGGCAGCACAAAAATTTAGGTACAGTTATAAATACCAGTCTGGTCGGTATGTGCAGACCATTATTTATTGGTCCAAGGATTGGTATCAGGCTCTATAGCTTGTTACTGGTCAATATTTGTTTTTTCTTATGGTATATCGGTCAGTACAGGTTGTTATGTCACCTGATATACTGGTACTATACTGGTTCAACTAAGATTTAAATTTTTGGATTTAGGTTTAAAATCAGTGATAGAAAAAGTAAATATATCTTTTTCATTTTGGAAGCTTCCATATTTGATACACCCATAATGGTGTATGATACTCTGTCATGACTGATTTTTTATTTTATGAATTTTTTGTTGTTATAATCACTCCAACTGTTTATGATCTGATCTTCCTTTCTTTTTACAACACTTTCTGGACTCTTGGTTTTCTTACTTGATAATTAGGCAGAAGCTACTATTTTACTTATCCAGAGATAGTAATCTTGAATTAGGTTTTACAGGTAGATCCTTTCTTGAGTGTGAGTTTTGCTCATGATATTGGTGAGAGTGTTCGTCATCAGATACACAGGTGGCATAATCAAGTTGCTGAAGTTTTCATTCATATTGGTGATTAACTCTACCTCCTTTTTCCAGATTTATTGTGATGAATGTATGACAGATTTTAAAGCATGGTTTTTCATAGAAGTGTTTGTTAACAAACCAAGATGATGAGTGAGCATTCTGAAGAAAATTAACTAGTTTTACATCTATTCACTTGTTTTCGGGGTTAAGGCTTATTGTCAGATGAGATGCATATAAGAACTTTTGTTGTGTAAAGTTACCTGTTGTTATCATGTTGTACCTATTAATTGAAGAACATGTGGCAACAATGGAATGACCTCCATGAGAAACAGTCCACTCTTGGTTATGGTGTCGCTGTTGGAGTGATTTCTCATGTTGACATCTACTAGTTTAACACATACTGATCTATTAGTTTGGGCAGGTACTTTTCAACTTGTCTATTCTTGCATCATGTGTCAATCTTTATTGATATCTAAAAATTGGAACTTCAGATCCATCATATTCACACTCCTCTATTTCGGAACCACGAAAGATTGTGAAAGGCTTAGAAGGTCAAAATCCCATCACTCTTTCCAGACAACAAGAAGCTAAAGCCATTGTTTCTGATGTACTGTCAATGCAATTCTCAGAGGTATTTATTGCTCAAAAAGATCATTTTGAGATATAAAGTGTTTCTCCCTATATATTCTGAATTATATCTGAATTCATGCTCAAACACATGATTATGCCTGTTTATAACCATTTTAGTGAAACAAGATGAAATATATATTGCACATGGGATATAAAAATGTCTATGGTAAATTTTCTTCAATGGATCCCATCTCAATCATCTTGTTTTTTGATCATATACTAACAAATTTTATTCTAAATTTTGGTCATCCTTGTACTAATATTTGTTTTGTTAAAGTGCCTTGTTTAGATTGACCTTTTAAATTCTGGTAGAGGTGGAGCTGTTAGTGGTGAGAGGTGGTTGGGGAGAGAGGAGGGAGCAGGGAGAAGAGTTCATGGTGTAGATGAGGTGTGGCAATTAGAGGAGAAGATGGTGATGGGAGGAGGGAGCAGTGGGAGTCAGGAGAAGGGCAAAGCAACCAGAGTAGGTGGTGGTAGGAGGAGAGGGGGCATCAGGGGTCAGCAGATGTGGTAGTAAATATTTAGAATATTTTAAAGGAACAAATCAAAGGACAAAATCTGTAGTATATGGATCAAGATCAAGATCAAAATTGATGAATGATTGAGTGGATAACTGGATCAGGATTCATCAAAATGTAATTTAGCAGTCAACCAAAAAAATAAATTAATGATAATAAACAATAACAGTTATCTATACCAAAAAAATATCCTATGCATTCTAAAAGATCTAATTATTCAGAAATTATCATAAGCTAAAGTTGATGAAGCCTAATCATTGGTTTAACCTAGTTGCTGGAGCATTTATGAGGATTCAACTACCCAAGAATCCATGAAATTCTTAGTGGAAGTTTCACAGGGCTATAAGTCACAATTTTTGGCAGCCTTAAGGTACATCATTGTTTAGGGGGTTGCCTCAAATCATTTGCTGGCTTTTGAATGTAACTCCTATGGGCACTGTTCCTGTTCTTGCATATCTTGTGTATGGTCATTTATTTAGTTAGCTTGTTCCTTCACTTAAATCATTAGGGGTCATTGTTTCATTGCTTGAATTCATTTATTTAAAATTATTTATGAATTTTCTTTTCAATTATAAGCAAATACTAAACAAAATGGCAGTAAATTTATTGAAGGCATTTATTTATTGCTGATCACTAATTGTCATGTTGAAAAAATTGTCATGGCAGAATTACAATTGTTTTTCACCTGCAACTGGTAGAGTTTCTTCTATTTGGCTTGTGTTTTGCAACTCTTATTCTAGAATTTCAAATGCATAATATCGGGAATCGTTTCAGCAAATGTCCCTTGAATGCATTACACTCCACTCCTTGCAAGGGAAGTTGTTAGTTCAGGCTCAAGTCTCAATGCCTGCAGAGTTTCTAATACGGTAATCCATTTAAGACACTCATTTGTAGGTAACCTGAAACTTGATATTAGTTTTCTTGTTTTAAAAAAATTAAGTTTTATGAGATTGTGTCATCTAAAATGAGTTATTCTTTTTTGGTCATAAAACTCCATTCATAATTCTGTCTTCTATAATTTTTCCTGAAAGGGATGCTATGGAGATAGCAGCACATGCAGAAAAGGAGATCCTGGCAGCTACATCCAGTATCAACCAAGTCAGCATTCAACTGAGACTGGGCAGACCGATATCAAAACGTCATGAACCAGTTGACAGAAAAGAAGAAATAGGGCACTCTCAAACTTAATGCACCATTTTGCTGTTAGCTGGTCCGCAAGACTCGTTGTAACTTTACAAGAACTGCCGAGAAATATTCGATTACAGAGAGGTGCACGCACTTTAAGCACAGTCAAATAGGATGGTTCATAAATCCACAAGTTACGAAACAGTTGGAACTACACTACACTGATGGCATGCTCATGCATGGCGATGGAGCATCATATTATACACATTTTACTTTATACTTCCAAGTCAAAATTTACAGAATACTATGCAGAAAAGGAATTCCTGAAGTTAAGGAATATGTTTGTAAACCATATAATAAATCACAGAGGTAATAGAAAGGGCGTGTTTTGGCCTTGTTTTTCTTCTTCTTTTTTTTGTGTGTGGGTTCAAACAGATGCATATTGGCATTTGGTTGGGAGCTGCGGCATCAACAAAGGATTACTTGAAATTTTGTTGTCAAAGCGCTCTCGTGTTGGATTAGATGCAATACCAATGTTTGCTAGTTGATATGAAAGGGGAAAAAGCATCATCAAATCACGTGGCTCAAAATTGGTCTTAAGCTACTGATCGATAAGTTACTAATTGTTGTTGTACATGTAAGACTTGTACACGAAGTCTAATCAAAGCTCGTTAAATCAGGACTTGATTATAATACGTCAACCGAACATTATCTTCTGTAATTAACAATAGTTTTGGATACGTTCTAGTTTGGAAGCGATTCAAGTGTTCTTATAAGTTTCAAACTGATTAAAGTGATGCTGAACACTCAAAAACTCCCTAATAATAGGCTCTCTCTTTTAGCTCGCAACAAAGAGACTCTATTATCTAAAATATGTTGTGGATTTTTTTTTTTTTTTTTTCTTGACTCAGAGAAATTCTCTCTCCATCCCCCACTTGATATTTTCACCTCATCCAAACATGATTACTCAATAAATGGATTAGTTCCCATCAATTTTAACACATTCGGTTGAAGATTATTTATCACATTAATCATTACAGTTAACTTCTAGTATTGGATTAATCGGTACGGAATAATATTATAACTAAAGATATAATCCCCCACAAGTTGGATTTTCATGCCCATAGCAGCAAAAGCCAAAAAAAGGAGAGTTAAGTGGCGACCGATAGCAGCAATCAGGCTGCTATAATGGTTTTTTACTACGTATACACCATCCATCGGATACACCATCGGATACGTATACACCACCAATACATAACAGACCTGTACAGATCCCTTATTCAAATACTTATCCGCTTCCATTTCCAATTGATGTAAACTGATCATTATATAATTCATCTGCACCAACGGATCAATCAACATTCCTCACAAATTTGATCCTACGATTCAAAATTAATAGATCCATCCATCGTGGAATTCTTTAGTTGAGTCGCACAGAAAAAAAAAAACAAAAAACAAAAAAATGAAAACAGAACATCCACCTCCCGCCCACATCTCTCATTTGATAAGAATATTATTGAAATACAAAACACGCATGAATTGAATAAGGAGCTTAGCTGTAGGGACAGAAACATGAAACCTCTGTTAAGAAATCACGAGATCACACAAATTGGTGAAAATGTCGAATCCTATGAAAAGGTTAATATTTTAGAGAAAGTGTGGTAACGGGTCGCACAAAGATACATTCATACACACCACAGTCCATAGTATGTAAGTCTCTAGTTTTAATGCAGATATTATCATTAAATCAACCCTGTAATTGATGAAAAGGACCTTTGTAGATAAAGAAAGGAATTTATTTTATGCTGAAAGGAAGCATCATACCCCAGACTACCACCTAAAGAAATATTATACCCATCACAGATGTACAACTCTGTAGCCCCAATGCACACGGCATCATGAAATCAAATTTGCCGATTCGAAGTTCTTGCAGTTTCTGTTTATATTCTGGTTGTTGCTGCTCCAAAATTTCATATACTAATCTCCTGATGACAAAAACCAATATGAACAATTGTTACATGAACAATATGATGAAGATTCCAAGTCTATGGAGGTGTGACACCTTCAGGATCCCCTTATTCTCATCCAATCTGGTCGACTTAGATTGTCGAATAAGTAAATGTACTAGAGAATGCTAGATGACCAGAAACTTTGACATCCTAAGAACACATTTTCAAGTACATGTATCAAAGGGCTCCCCCTCTTGACATGTTTTGGTTATGTTTCAACATCAGCTGCTCCATTGTCAGAGTTGTGAAGAACCAAACTGCCGTGTCGCTGACTCTTGGACACATAAAGTATCTCTTAGTTATCCTAATTGTTGTTCTTTTTTAAGACTGGAACTATAGTCATGCTAAGGAATCCCAAGCAATTCATGAGTACTGTTACCCTCAGGCTGGACACAGGAGTCACTTAACGCACCTATATGGTGAGTGTTGCCGCTGTACCAGTCATCGATTGTGCCATTTGAAAGTCCATATTCGGAACTGTTAATACTAGTTGATGGAGTTTGAGGTTTGGCTTCAACAGTCTTACGGACACGACGAGAGGACTTGTTGGGCATGTTACCTGACAGTATGTCCCTTGAGTCCCTTCCCCTCCGCTTGTTCCCAAGAAACCCACATGCAAGAGCTTCTAAAGCTTTGGTGGTTGGAGGACGGCTCCTGGTGCTATGCCTCCGAGTGTTGACAGAAGGTTGTCGATCACCAATTGCTCCAACAAGATTCTCCATTGCTCCAGAACCATCATGCTGCTCCTTTGTCTCTGACAACTTCACAGCTTCCTCAAAATTCAAATCATGCTTACTACCACCCACCTCTGAGTTGGAATGCTCACCAGTTTCATAATCCAGTGGAACATTTGGTAGTAGATTTAGATCGATCAGAGTTCGTGATCTAGGCATTTCACTAGAGACATCAAATGTAGCAGCATCACAACAGGATTGTTCCTCGGAATCACACTTGCTGTCTACCTCATCTAGACTAATATTAATTGGAAAGCCAGAAGAGATCTTCCCCTGTGTAATAGTGTTGCCGCTTGCTTCCTGTGCTTCCAACTCGGGTTCAGCACCTTCCCCCATTAGTTGATGACTTTTTGGAAAAGAGTAAGCACGACGACCAGTTCGTTCATACTTGCAGGCAGTCAACTTTCTTCGTTTTGCATTAGGTGCTAAACAAGATTGTTCACCAGATTTTGCCCTGCGACTGAACTGACACTTAATATCTTTTACTGGCAGTTTTTCATTTAACTGCTCAACGCATTGATTCATCAAAATATGCCCATTTGTTGGTAGTTTTGTGCTTGAAAAAGTAATCACATTCTCACGTGAATCAGGGTGGACTGCCTTGCCAATGATGCACTTTCGGCTTACATTAGGCTTCTTATTGTCAGATGAGTCTGGATCAGTATCTCCCCGATCATTTGATGAGCTACCATTTGAATCTTCTGAACTATCACTGACTATCACTCCTGTATCAGTTAAAGGGCCAAGATTGCTAATGGCATCAATGGGTAGAGTCTTGAGTTCTCTCACCTTGAAAGGTCCTTCACCTTGGACCAAACTAGTATCCACAATAGTGAACTTCATAAATTCAGAATTGCAAATGGGAACCTTCGGACGGAGATAGCAGTGATGTTTGCGATCAAGCAGACCATTTTGGTCTAAATTAGTACTCGGGGCACACTCATTTTCATCCTTTGCTGTGCTGCATCCTGTGGCTCCTTCAGTGTCCAACTCCAGAAGCCTGGGGTCTGATGCTACTTTGCTTAGGACATCACTAACAGAATCAAAGTAGTGATTGCCTTTGAGAAGCTTTTTTCTCGAAAATTTCTTTACACCAGGGATAAGAAACACTAATGAATGCTTGGATGCAACAGAATTAATGTCTTTTGGTTGCTCTGAATGCCAACCCCTGGCTAATAGACGAGGCCAAACTGCTTCCCAAAAGAGATCATTTGACTTTGCCTTGCTTAACCTGAAATCACCTGTTAAAAACTTTATGATGTCTCCAGAAGTAAGAGAAGAACATGCTTTGCCAACAGGTATCTCGGGGCGACTAGACAATGATTGATTTGATCTAACTGGATCCAAAATTATGCCAGTAAGGTCATTCTTTTCTTTACCAATTCCAATGGCTTCAACCAGATTTTGCATACCAACTGTTGTCTTTAAAGTGCAAACAAATTCCTCCAAAGAAGTTCTGTCCTCATTAAATATATTTGCAGCCTGAAAAAAATGAGTTGCAACCTTAAACAGAAAATATCTAAATATAAAAATAACGTGTGAATATCGAAAGCTTGTCTCTGACGATAAACAAATCCATTTTTTTCAACATATAGAAAATCAACATGCAATAAATTAACACCAGCATGAAACAACAGAAATAAAAATACTCTAGACGAGAGCTGGACATAGCAATGTTGCAATGTTTAGCTCCAAGTAGCAACAGGAACAAGCTAAAAACTAAAAATATCTTTTACTTACCAAAGAAAAAAACTAAAAATATGAAAAGGATACTCTAAAAAGTTTTAACAGCCAATCACCTTACACCATTAAAAGGAAGAAAACAATTGCCAGTTTATTGATTATTTAATTAAGAGTTGGTCTCAAGTATTTTCTATAGTCATTTCCAAATCAAGCAATGTAAATCTTGCATAATTATATATTAAGGCAAGGAAAAAAATCAGCACCGATACCGGTCGTTGGCTGAATATATCACAACCATTAAGAAATAGATTCATATAGATAATTTAGAGTTTTAAAATTAAGAAGCATAAATACTGTCTAGATCTACAATAGATATCTACATGGATATAAGTTAGACCCATGTGGATCTAGCCAAGATATATATGTTGAATCTCGTATTTTGATGATGAAACCACTTGATATATGTTTATGATTTAATCTGCGTTTTGAGTGACGCAGGATGCTTCGATCAGGATGAGACAATTAAAGCATGAAAATCATGTTGTGCCGGAGGAACATGTCAGAAGATTGGACGTCGGGCCAGTGGATCGGTCGACGTATCGACAGAAGGCTTCGGGCCGTGGACTCGGGCATCGGGCCAAGAAGAGCAGGTATTGTGCCAAGGATATCGGTGTTGCGGAGTCAACTGGCCGATTGGGCAATAGGCTACAGGAGAGGACGATGCGCCGAAGAATCAGACGAAGCGTCGAGGGACCAATGACATTCCGGACAACTTGGTTAATTGCTTAGGATTAATTGTCTCGATCGAAGTTTTGTTTTAAGTGTGCAGGATTAACTACGATGAAAGTTAGACATGCAGCAGGAGTTTGTCGGAAGTCCGCAGGAGCATCACCGAGGGTTCATCGGATGATCGACGGAAGTTCGCCGGAAACTCGCCGGAAGAAGCGATTGACGCACCGGAGCAAGCTGCAGAAATTGTCTTAGGATTTATCGTAGTTAGCACAACGATTAAGTTGGAAATGGGAGGTGATCCCATTAGCTTAATCTTGGGGCAATTGGGCCCTTGAAAAACCCAAATTGGGCCGAATGGATCTACCCATTCGGACCCTGATTGCTGTGGGAGGTGCAACCGCCCAAGCCAGGAGGTAGCACCGCCTGGGCTAAGTCTCCCAGGGAGACTGGGCGGTGCAACCGCCCCAGCCAGGAGGTGGCACCGCTTGGGCTCAGTCTCCGAGCGAGACTGGGCGGTGCAACCTCCCCTCACAGGAGGTAGCACCGCCTGAGCTCGGTCTTCGAGCTCTGGCAGGCGGTGCAACCGCCCCAGTCAGGAGGTGCAACCGCCTGAGCTCAGTCTTCGAGCTCTAGCAGAGAGGTGCAACCGCCCCTGACAGAGGTGGCACCGCCCAGAGGCTCAGTCTTCGAGCTCTGCCAGGCGGTGCAACCGCTCCAGTCAGGAGGTGCAACCGCCTGATCCCGGAATTCCGAGAATTGACAGTTTTGAGCTCCAAATTTGAACTGGGTTGGGGCCTATAAATACCCCACCCATTCAGCACTGAAAGAGCACAGACATACACCGAAATCTTGATCTTTTTCTGTGATTCTTAAAGCTCAAAATTGTTGTAAAGGCCAAAAGTTCTTCTCCCTCTTTTCTTCCAAGTTCTGAGTTGTAAAGAGAGGAGAGAAAATTCTGTAAGGGTTGTCTCCTAAGCCCGTCAAAAGGAGTGAAACTGTAAAAGGGTGGTTGGCCTTCGCCTATTGAAGGAAGGCCTCTAGTTGACGTCGGTAACCTCATCGGTGGAGGAAGCCAAAAGTGGAGTAGGTCAAGATTGACCGAACCACTCTAAATTTCGGTTTGCATTTACTTTGAGCATTTTATCTTTACTGCAAACCTCCTCAATAGCTTACTGCCTTCTGCGCTTTTACGAACGAGTTTCTAAGTTCAGAGCTTTCCGAATCTGCGTTTAGACGTAAATCGACTTTTTCGTACGATCAT
Organism: Musa acuminata AAA Group; assembly: GCF_036884655.1. Classification (NCBI taxonomy): domain Eukaryota; kingdom Viridiplantae; phylum Streptophyta; class Magnoliopsida; order Zingiberales; family Musaceae; genus Musa; species Musa acuminata. The sequence goes on from NC_088331.1 coordinate 20,207,829, forward strand.
CGTATTTCAGTTTACGTTTACATTTTGATTTCTATCATAACTGCAAACTGCCTTATGCTCATTTATAAAACGTATCTCAAAGTTCAGTATCTTCAGAATCGGCTTTTAGACGTAAACCGGTTTTATCGTACGAACGTTGCATTTCAGTTTGCGCTTGCATTCTGATTTCCCTCATAAACTGCAAACTGCCTTCATAGATTTACTTTAACGTCATCTCGCTTAATCTTAAGTTAAAGTAATCTTAAAATCGGCTTTTACATCGAAATCGTTTTTTATCGAACGAATGCAGCTTTCGATTTTAATAGTTGAAAGATTTCCGCTGCACTAATTCACCCCCCCCCCTCTTAGTGCTCTTGATCCTAACAATTGGTATCAGAGCCCGGTCTTTCTCATTTCGGATTTACACCCGAGAGAAATGGCTCTTCATGGCTTTCAAGAGGGCTTATCGATCTTTCGTCCACCGTTTAACGGATTGGACTACACTTATTGGAAAACTCGAATGAGAGTTTTCTTGATTTCTATGAATTTGGATTTATGGAATATCATTGAAAACGATTTTCAACTTCCCTCTAAACCGATGAACGAATGGTCGGATTTGGAGAAGAAATATTTTTCTTTAAACGCAAAGGCTATGAATGGCTTATTTTGCGCTTTGGACAAAAATGAGTTCAATCGGATTTCTACGTGCGAAACGGCTTTTGACATTTGGCGAACACTTGAAATCACGCACGAGGGAACTAGTAGAGTCAAAGACTCGAAAGTTAACATTTTATTGCATGATTTTGAGCTTTTTCGAATGCAACCAAGCGAGACTATAGGCGACATGTACACCCGTTTTATGGATGTCGTCAATAGTTTAAGAGCTCTTGGAAAATGTTTTTCGGATTTTGAACTCGTAAACAAGATTTTGCGTTCTCTTTCTAAGAAGTGGGATTCAAAAGTAACTGCAATACAAGAAGCTAAAAACCTAAACAACTTACCACTTGAAGAACTAATTGGTTCGTTGATGACATATGAAATAGTGCACAATGCACATGATGAACATGATGAACAAAGTCACCTTCCAAAGAACAGGAAGGATTTGGAACTCCGGACAAATGAATACCACTTGAGCGATGACTCAAGTGATGAGGACAATGATGAACTTGAACTTCGAACACTAAATCTTAATAAGTTTATTAAACAAAAATCTAAAATAGACAATGAACTTGAACGAAGGAAGAGGCCAAAGAAGAGGAAGGCAACCAAGGATGAATCAAGAACTTCCAAAGGTGAAACGGCGAATTGGGCTTTGACGGGCTTCGACTGCAAGGTAAGTAACTCAACTCTCTTGAATTATTTTGAAATTACTTGATGCTCTCATGATGTATTTTCTTTTTTAGTTTAGAATTAATGTTTAAAGAAAAAAAAAATTATGATCATGCTAGTAATTTCGAAAATGATAATATTACATATTTTATAATAAACAGACAAAATGATTTTGATTGAAACTATGAAATCATGGTTAAAAAGTAATAATGTGTATCATGGTGATGTCTATTGTTATTTCTCGATTTTAAGTATATTAAATCATGTTTAATTTGAAGTTATGATTAATGAGTATATATTTTTGAAATTATGTATGATGATTATGGATTATCGATTTTCATGATAATAACAGCGACTTTAAAAACTGATGCATGTTTGACATAAATGAAATAGGCATGGTTATATGAAAAAGTGTAAGTGTCATGCTTGACGATTGTATACTCAATGATGCATAATGATGTAATAAAAACACTAAATGTTTGGATACCATGATTTATGATTTTATGCATGAGATTTTAAAGTTATACATGATGATTTTTGTGACTTATTGGTCTTGATGGTTTTATGATGAAATTCATTTTACGATCCTAAACGTTGATGCATATTTTCATTTGACATAAATGAAAAGGCATGCTTACATCAAATCGATCACTTAAGATGAAACACTTAAAAAAGGGGAAAAAATATATTATCAATAAAATCATGAATCTATTTATGTTATAAATTTTGTGAGCCATAAAAATGATTTTGATGATTTAAATTTGAAATGAGTTTTATCAAAATCATGATTATGATTTGTCAAATTGAATGAATTGAAAATGAATAATGATTTTTCTCTTGAATGATTGTGACCTGTATTCCCTGTATTCATGATATGATTTTTATGCAATTCTTTGTATTCATGAAAGGTTTATCTCATCACCCAATTATTTTCTTCCTGATATTCCTTATGTGATGATATGAATACATGAAATATTCATTAATTTATTTTGATGTATATAAATGAGAAGTTATGATCATGTATGGTAGGATGTAATTTGACAAATATGGTACCATCATGTTGCAAAATAAATGATGATTAGGAATCATGCATTAATGATGATTGTATATTTTATGATTTGGCAAGATGCATGCAATGATGATGAAATATTCATAATAAAATAATTGTTTTGACATTCAAGACTTGAATTTTCATCAATGCTATTTACCTTTGTCATAATTTAGAAATTAAAGTAAAGGGTTTTCCCTTCTTTTTGATAATAACAAAGAGGGACCAAACATGCTTGAAAGCTAATTTGCTAGCTCATATAATTCAAAAAAAAAAGGAGAAAGAAAATAATTACACTTCTCAAAAGAAAAGGAATTGCTATCTTGAACATCACCAAGAAGTGCTATCTTGCAAATCTCAAGATGCACAAATGCAAACATGCAAAATTTGTAATTTTGCACATCATTAAAATTTATGATGCTTTGGTGATTATGTATGTTCTAAAATGTTATAAGATTCACTAGCTTGCATGATGTAGAACTTGCTATATTGAACATCACCGAAGAATGATATCTTGCAGAAGCAAAAAGTTAACTTGCACATCTAGCAAAACTTATATTTCAAGAAACAAGAGTTGCTTTCTTGAACATCTCAAAATTACTAGCTTGCATGTCTTAAAATTTTAAACTTGCCATCGTACTACCATGATGATGAGCATGCTTTACCTTCATGATTGTAATTGAATATCTATAGCAAAACCTTGTCCGAATGCAAGAAAGAGTCAAATTTCATTTTCGGATTTTCTTGATCCTAACAATCAGATTTTCTCGATACATTACTCTCTTCCGAACTTAACAAGCATATGTCATATCAAGTTAAGTTCATATCATTGATTTTTGACATATGTAATCAACTAGCAAATACGTCTCTCATACACTTATCATGTGAACAATATTTTTGTTTTGAGAAATGGATTTGATGAAATGATTCCTGCCTATAAATTCCTTCTTGAAAAAGGAAGTCATTTTTACGTACAAGGATTTGATTCACATACATATCTTGATACTTGTAAAAATGAAGCGTGCTTTAATATCTTATCGATTTTAACTTCATTCGAGTAAGCTCAGAAATAGCTTTCCTTCTTCATGCAAAAAGAAAATAACAAATAAAATGGAAGAAGTTTTCAAAGCTATCTCCATGTCATGTTTTCCTTGAGATGTTTGAATATTTGGTATCTTATCACTCTTTGTTGAAAAATGACATGAACCTGCTCATGGCATCGCACTTATATTTAAAATTTGCTTATATCGTTCTCCTTTTTGTTGACGACAAAGGGGGAGAAATATATGAATTGATGCTATGATTGTCATATTTGCTCTATGCCATGGTTGCATTATAGTAATATATCAAGAACTAGGATCGCAACTTTACTTATTGATATCATGCCATATGATGAAATGCTACAATTGATAAACACTTGAAATGGTTGCGTTACGATATCAAAAGCTAACATTGCAAAGGAAGCAAAAAATTGCTAGCTTGCAACTTGCATATTTCAAGAAGCAAGAGTTGCCTTCTTGAACATCTCTAAATTGCTAGCTTGCAAGTTCTAAAATGTTGTAACATTGCTAGCTTGCATGTTCTAAAAGTGTTATCTTGTATGCTGTAAAACTTGCATACCTAAAACTTGATAGCTTGAATATTCTAAGCATGATGTAACATTTGCTAAATTTTCTGGCTTCAAAACTACATAATGATAAAACTTGATATTATGTTTTTCATGCAATGAGTTGAACCAATATCACAAACACTTGATTGTGGTACTTCTCCTTTTTGTTGATGACAAAGGGGGAGAAGTATGTTGATGACATGACATGTTATGCATAAGTTCATGATGACGTGTTGCAAGTATTCATGATGAATATTGCAATGACTTGAATTCAGTTTGAATTCAAAATTCTATCAATATGGCATATTGATAGGGGGAGTTTGTTTAAACTCCGGGAGTTAAGTTTAACTCCGTCATCAAGTAGTTGTCATCATCAAAAAGGTGCAACCACCCCTGATAGAGGTGGCACCGCCCAGAGGCCCAGTCTTCGAGCTCTGCCAGGCGGTGCAACCGCCTGATCCCGGAATTCCGAGAATTGACAGTTTTGAGCTCCAAATTTGAACTGGGTTGGGGCCTATAAATACCCCACCCATTCAGCACTGAAAGAGCACAGACATACACCGAAATCTTGATCTTTTTCTGTGATTCTTAGAGCTTAAAATTGTTGTAAAGGCCAAAAGTTCTTCTCCCTCTTTTCTTCCAAGTTCTGAGTTGTAAAGAGAGGAGAGAAAATTCTGTAAGGGTTGTCTCCTAAGCCCGTCAAAAGGAGTGAAACTGTAAAAGGGTGGTTGGCCTTCGCCTATTGAAGGAAGGCCTCTAGTTGACGTCGGTAACCTCGTCGGTGGAGGAAGCCAAAAGTGGAGTAGGTCAAGATTGACCGAACCACTCTAAATCTCCGTTTGCATTTACTTTGAGCATTTTATCTTTACTGCAAACCTCCTCAATAGCTTACTGTCTTCTGCGCTTTTACGAACGAGTTTCTAAGTTCAAAGCTTTCCGAATCTGCGTTTAGACGTAAATCGACTTTTTCGTACGATCATCATATTTCAGTTTACGTTTACATTTTGATTTCTATCATAACTGCAAACTGCCTTATGCTCATTTATAAAACGTATCTCAAAGTTCAGTATCTTCAGAATCGGCTTTTAGACGTAAACCGGTTTTATCGTACGAACGTCGCATTTCAGTTTGCGCTTGCATTCTGATTTCCATCATAAACTGCAAACTGCCTTCATAGATTTACTTTAACGTCATCTCGATTAATCTTAAGTTAAAGTAATCTTAGAATCGGCTTTTACATCGAAATCGTTTTTTATCGAACGAACGCAGCTTTCGATTTTAATAGTTAAAATATTTCCGCTGCACTAATTCACCCCCCCCCCTCTTAGTGCTCTTGATCCTAACAATATATTGATCTAAGTCAGATTCGTGCAGATATAGTATAGATCAAGGTAAATCTAATCTACATCTACACATACATAAATCAAAATTGTGTTGATTTAGGCCGGATCTACATAGATATAATCTAAATTTACCTGGCTCTAGACCAAACTAGTATAGTCTACCTTAAATCCATACCAAATTTACCATAGATCCACAGTGTTCTAGGCCAGATCCACATGAACGTTGGTCGAATCCAAAGGGATCCAGTTTGCAGATTCCAGGGGATCTTGGCAGGATTAAATTGGATTCAGTCCTGAATTAGATGGATCCGACTTAAACTCAAGAGAATCTAAATTAGATTTTCATACATTTGACTTCATTTGAACAAGAAGTTATTTCTTAAAACTAATTTGATGCATAGCTCAAGTCTAGCTTTAACTAAAGTAGACAATGCCAGATTTTCATAGATATAAACTCACTAAAGAAGACATTAGTTTCCTAATACTAAATTAACACATAGCTCAGATCTGACTTGAACTAAAGTAGATCAATGCTAGATCTACATAGATTCAAGCTCAATTAAACTAGAAATTAGTTTCTTAAAGGTATATTGATGCATAGTGCTACATAAGCCAAGAATGAAGTAAGAAGTCATGAGCAAAAAATAAGCAAACATAAAATCAAAGCTTCATTGGAGGCATTCAAGAAAAGAAAAGAACTAAGCAAAAGGTTCAAATTTTAGCTTTGAATTTACCTTGTTTTGTATAAAAGAACCTACATTTTTCTATGATAGAAGCTCGATTCACATCAAATCAACCTTGGATTAGAAAAACAAGTTTGGAGAGTGAGAGATTGAGTGTAAAGTGAACAAAGGAAACAAAGGACTCCTCATGGGTTTTAAATAGGTGGGAGAAGGTAATTGGGTGTAGGTACCAGGCTTTATGCTAACTGCCAAGAACACCTGATACTGTAACCATAATCTACCTAGGTTGGACATTCTTATATAAGCAACTGCCATTTGTAACTCTAGCCTTACACTTGATATAAATCAATCATCCATGACTGCTTATTCTTTTATGTAAAGTGAAGAAAAGGGAAAATAGGACTGGCTACTCATGGATTTAAATGGGTGGGAGAAGGGGCTTGGGTCCAAGTAACAGGTGGCATGCTAACTGCCAAGTATACCTAGGTGTAAAACACCAGATTGGACACCTGATTTTGTATCGATACTTACCTAGCTTGAACATTCTTACATAAACAATTGTTCATGGTTACTCTAGCCTTAGACTTGTTTCAGAAAATCATTCTGTTTTGATCGTTCTTTTACAATATGCCACCTACCAAACTCAAGCCTAATTAACCCTAAGTGTGAGGATTTTAGAAGATAAAAATTAAATTGGAGTATTGGACTACCTGAAAAGGAGCAACCATTTCATGCATGGACAAAGTACCAGGTAGTACAAACTGGTCTAGGCAAAATCAAGTTCCTTGGTTCATTTATCTATGCACAAAAGAATAGGATGAGTATTTCTAGTACTACACGTAATAATTTGGTTTTATATGCATCCTCAAGTTAGCAATTTGAGCTTCAATAATCTACCATTAATTTGGAAATACAATCATACAAAAATTTAGAAAAAACCAATATGCTAAGTTGTGAACATTGAGCAATGGAATGACCATGACCATGAACTTTCTGTACCAAAACCATTAAAAGAAAGATATCTTATAAAAAATAAGATGTGGCATGGATACTTTCCAAGAACTAATTTGGTTGGTGTCCGGAATATCAATCATAAAAGAAAATTTATTTATAGAGGAAATTAATGGAAAAATTACAAACAGAAAAAGAGATTTGCATGAGTTGTATTTACATAGAAGTATGTGATAGAGTCATAGAGATTTATATTGATGTGATAAAGGATATGTATGACAAGCACAGTCAATAAGGACTATTTCCTATAGTTTCAGGATTATATCAAGGATTCACATTAGGTCTTCTTTTCACATTGGTGATGAACTCATAATGAATACAAGGTTAGGTCTGCTTTTGACATTAGGTCTACTAGTCATATACAAGTTAAATCCTCATAATGTATGTTATTATGTTGTTAACTTTGTTGAATCTCGTATTTTGATGATGAAACCAATTTATAATTGTGTTTATGTTTTAATCTGCGTTTTAAGTGACGCAAGATGCTTCGATCAGGATGAGACAATTAAAGCAGGAAAAATCATGTTGGGTCGGAGGAACATGTCAGAAGATTAGACGTCGGGCCGGTGGATTGGTCGACGTATCGACAGAAGGTTTCGGGCCGTGGATTCGGGCATCGGGCCAAGAAGAACGAGTATTGCACCAAGGATATCGGAGTTGCGAAGTCAACTAGCCGATTGAGCAATAGGCCACAAGAGAGGACGATGCGCTGAAGAATCGGACGAAGCGTCAAGGGACTAATGACATGCCAAGCAACTTGATTAATGCTTAGTATTAATTGTCTAGATCGAAGTTTGTTTTACATGTGCAGGATTAACTACGATGGCAATAAGACATACAGCAGGTGTTACGCCAGAGTCAAGACCAAGATCACGTTGGGAGTTCGAGAGTTCGACGGAAGTCCGGACGGTCGTCAGAGGTTCTGTAGGAACAAATCCGAGAAGTCCAGGAGCTTGCCAAAGAAGCTCGTCAGAACTCGCCAAGAGGATCGTCGCAAGTCTAGGAGTTTGTCGGAAGTCTACCGGAGCATCGCCGAGGGTTCGTCGGATGTTCGCCGGAGTTCGCCGGAAACTCGCCGGAAGAAGCAATTGACGCACCGGAACACGAGTTGCAGTATTAATGTCTTAAATGTCGTAGTTAGCATGAAGATTTACAAATGGGAGGTGATCCCATTAACTTAATCTGGGGCCAATTGGGCCCTTGACAGACCCAAATTGGGCCGAATGGATCAGCCCATTCGGACCCAGATTTCCTGGCCGACGGTGGCACCGCCAGGGCCGGCAATGGCACCATCCAGAAGCTCAGTCTCTGAACGAAGTCAGGCGGTGGTACCGCCCCTGTCAGGCGATGGTAACGCCTGAGCTCGGTCTCCGAGCAAAGTCAGGCGGTGGTACCGCCTGAGCTCGATCTTCGAGCAGTGTCAGGTGGTAGTACCGCCCAGTTCTGGCGGTGGTACCGCCAGGACCCCAGAAATCCGGGGATGGACACTTTTGAGCTCCAAATTCAAACCAGTTGGGGCCTATATAAACCCCACCCTTTCCAGAATGAAAGGGCACCGAAAGCTTGCATTTATTCTGAGAATTTGAGAACTTAAAAGTGTTGTAAAAGGTTAGAAGTTCTTCTCCCTCTTTTCTTCTAAGTTTTGATCATTCAAGAGAGGAGCTCCTAAGCCCGTCAAAAGGAGTAAAGCTATAAAAGGGTGGTTAGCCTTCGCCTATTGAAGAAAGGCCTCTAGTGGACGTCGGTGACCTCATCGGAGAAGGAAGCCAAAAGTGGATGTAGGTCAAGATTGACCGAACCACTCTAAATCTCGGTTTGCATTTACATTCTGCTCCTTATCTTAACTGCAAACTGTCTCTGTTGCTTTACATCAACTATACTTCCGTTTACTCTTAAGTTGAAGAACTTTCCGAAACGGTTTTAATCGAAAACGATTTCATCATACGAACATCGTTTTAATCGACGAAAGTTTTCCGCTATACTAATTCACCCCCTCCCCCCCCCCTCTTAGTGCTTTTGATCCCAACAATTGGTATCAGAGCCTTGTTATTTCTCAGTTGGTTTAACACCCAAGAGAAATGGCTCATTTCGGCTTTCAAGAGGGTTACTCTCTCATTCGTCCTTCCTTTTTCAATGGGACGGACTATACTTAATGAAAAACTCGAATGAGAATTTTCTTACTTTCTTTGGATTTGAATTTATGGCACATAGTTGAAAACGGACTTGAAATGTCTTCTCTTCCAATGAACCATTGAAATGATTTGGAGAAGAAGACGTTTTCTTTAAATGCAAAGGTTATGAATGTCTTATTTTGTGCCTTAGACAAAAACGAATTTAATTAGGTTTCTTTGTGCGAAACGGCTTTCGATATTTGGCGCACTCTTGAAATCACACACGAAGGCACAAGTAGTGTAAAAAATTCTAAAGTAAATCTTTTGATGCACGATTTTGAGATGTTTTATATGGAACAAAGAAAAACTATTTGAGACATGTACACCCGTTTTACGGATGTCGTCAATAGTCTAAAAGCACTTCGTAAAAATTTTTCGAACTTTGAACTCGTGAACAAGATTTTGCGTTCTCTTTCTAAGAAGTGGGATTCAAAAGTAACAGCTTTACAAGAAACAAAAGATTTAAATATTTTTCCACTTAAAGAACTTATCGGTACATTGATGACATATAAAATGGTGCACAATGCACTTTATGAACATGATAAACAAAACCACCTTCCAAAGAACATGAAGGATTTGGGACATAGAACATTTGAAGACCACTCGAGCATAAGCTCAAGTGATGGTGAACAAGAACTACTCACTAAGAAATTTAAAAAGTTAATGAAACAAAAATTAAATAACAAAAAAAACGAAACTACTTGTTTTGAACGCAAGAAGAAGAACAAAAATTGGGATGAATCAAGCTCCTCCGAAGACGAGGAGAAAATCAAGAAAGGTGAGGTGGCAAACTACGCCTTAACGACAATCAACAATGAGGTAATCTAAACCCCCTTAATTTATTTTGAAATTACTTGATGTTTTCCATAATGCATTTTCCTTTTTTGAATAATTAATTTTCTTGAAAATTGCATGTTTAAAAAAATTAAAAATGCAAGAATATGATCATGCTCATAATTTTAAAAATAATAATGAAAATTACATGTTTTATGTTAATGAAATAAAATGTTAGATTTAAATCTAATGATCATATGTATGTTTTTCTTAAGAAGAAAAAATGTGTATCTTGATGATTGCCGATTTTGATTGAAACCATGCTTGATGTTTTAATGAAAATATTAAGAAGTTTAATATCATGCTTAATGATGATGCATGGCTTTTGTATGGAAAACTAAGCATGAAAAGATAGATTCACCTAAAAAGAAAAATGCATGACTACAACAAATAACAAAATGATTTTGGTTGAAAATACCTTATGCTCAATGAAACTATAATTGATGAATATGCTTTATGTTTAATGATTTCTTTGCCTTGTATGTCCTATCATGATGAATATTTTGAAAATAAATAAAATCATATTTGATTTGAAGTAATGCATAATTATCATGCTTAATGAGTTTTCTTTCGAAATGATGCATAATGATTTTTGTGATTTATGGATTATCAATTTTCACGATAATAAAAGTGGCTTTTTCGGTTTAAAAAATTGATGCATGTATTGATTTGACATAAATAAAATAGGCAAGCTTATATAAAATAGTGTAAGTGTGATGACGATTGTATACTTATGATGCATAAAGTTGTAATGAAAATATTGAAATTTTGATACCATGATTTGACGATTTTATGCATAAGATTTTAAAGTTATACATAATGATTTTTGTGGTTTATTGATCTTGATGGTTTTTATGACGAAATTTATTTTTCGATCCTAAACGATTGATGATATATATTTTTTTTTACACAAAAAGGACAAAGGCATGCTTGTATGAAACAACTAAATAGAGAAAAGCATTTTTCTTGAAAATTCTTTTTCTCTATCTTATTGACTTTGATGAATCTATTTTATCATCTTTTTATGAATCTCTTGAAAATGATTTTGATTTTATGATTTGAATTTGAATATACTTTATCTTGATTTTTCGAGGTTTATAACTTGAGACTTACTCAGTGATTGAAAAAGGCGCTCGGGTGCTCGCCTAGGCGCTCGGTCGAGGCGAGGCGAGGCCCGAGCGCCTCGCTAATCTCCCAGGCGGCGCGCTTCAAACAGGCGCCACCTGGGCGCTCGCCCAAGCCCAGGCGTTGGGCGCTTCGGGCGAGCGCCTAGGTAAACCAAGGCGATCGAACCAAGATTTTAGGTCTGGTTCGGTCCTAGTTCGGTTGGTTAGTTAGTTCAATCGAACCAACTAAACTGATATAACCCTTACCCAACCCTAACCCGCTGCCGCTGCCACTCCCGATCCCGATCTCGATCTCGCCGCTGTCGCTGCTCGCAAACGCTGCCTCTGTCGTCGCTCGCGCCTCCCGCTGCTCGTCGCTGCTCGTAAACGCTGCCTTTGTCGCCACTCGCGCCTCCCACTACCTCTATCGCCGCTCGCACCTCCCGCTGCTCGCGGCTCCTGCTCCCGCTGCCTCTATCGCCGCTCGCACCTCCCGCTGCTCGCGGCTCTTGCTCCTGCTGCCGTTGCTCGCAAACACTGTCGCTATCGCCGCTCGCACCTCCCGCTGCTCGTCTCTCCCTTTCCCGTTGCCGTTGCTCGCCGCTGCCACTGTCGCCGCTCGCCACTGCCGCTCGCTGCTGCTTCCTCATTTCTCAGTCAGCAGGCTCAGTATACAGTATACTGTTAATATTAAGTTTATTTGAAATGATTAATTTTCAATACTGTTAATAGATTTTCTTAATTTAATAGCATATTTTTATTTAAAATTTTAAATAATTATATTTATTAATTATATTATATATTTTTATATTTTAGCGCCTCACTTCGCTCGGGCGAGCGGTTGGGTGAGCGCTTAGCGCCTCGGGCATTTTTGGACCTTGGCGCCTAGCGCTTTTTAAATCACTGGATTTACTCTATAAAAATCGAGATCTTTTATCCTCGATGTTTCTTTTTGCCATCTACCATCCAAATGAATCATGATTGGTATCATTGCTATATTTCTTCTTGTCGTATACTAAAAAGAAAATTTTCCTAAATGAATCATGATTTTTCGGAACCACAATTTTTTTTATGATTCATAATGAATTGAGAAATTTTATATGCTTGAATTAATATCTTGTTCTCCTACAAGATTGAATGAATTTTATCTATATCATTATCTCCTAAGAATTCCTTTCATTTTTTTTAAAAGAGGAGATGTGTCAAAATGAATCATGTCTTTTGGTATTCACATGATTTTATCTTTTCATGATATGATTTTTATGCAATTCCTTGTTTTCATAAAATATTTATCTTATTACCCAATAATTCTTCTTGATATTCCTTATGTGATGATATGAATACATGAAATATTCATTAATTTGTTTTGATGTATACAAATAAGAAGTTTCGATCATACATGGTAGGATGTAATTTGACAAAATTGATACCATCATGATGTGAAATAAATGATAATTTGGAATCACGCATGTAATGATGATTTTATATACATGATGATTTGGAATTATGCATGCGATACTTTAACTTATGATAATGATGCATGCAATGATAAAATATTCATGATAAAATAATTGTTTTGACATTCATGACTTGAATTTTCATCTATGCTATTTGCCTTTGTCATAATTTAGAAATTAACGTAAAAGGTCTTCCTTTCTTTTTGACAATGACAAAAGGGGAGTAAAATATGCTAGAAAGCTAATTTGATAGTTTGCACAATTCAAGAAGAAAGCAAAAATTGCACTTCTCAAAAGAGAAGAAATTGCTATCTTAAACATCACCAAGAAAGTGCTATTTTGCAAATCTCAAGACGCACAAATGCAAACATGCAAAATTTATAATTTTGCACATCATTAAAATTTATGATGCTTTGGTGATTATGCATGTTCTAAAATATTGTAAGATTCACTAGCTTGCATGATGTAGAACTTGCTATCTTGAACATCACCAAGGAGTGCTATCTTACCTATCTCAAGAAGCAAAAAGTTAACTTGCACATCTAGCAAAACTTATATTTCAAGAAGCAAGAGTTGCTTTCTTGAACATCTCAAAATTGCTAGCTTGCGTGTTTTAAAATGTTGAAAACTTTTTTTGCTAACTTGTATTTTGATGATAGAAAACTTGCATGATGGTAAAAATGGATATTATGTTTTTCATGCAATGAGTTGAACTTATATCACAAACACTTGATTGCGGTACTTCTCTTTTTTGTTGATGACAAAGGGGAAGAAGTATGTTGATTATATGTCATGATTTTATCATGACATGTTGCTTGGATTTTTAAATCCAAGAGTTTCTAACTTTCTATCAATATAGCATATTGATATGGGGAGTTTGTTTAAACTCCGGGAGTTAAGTTTAACTCCGTCATTAATTGATTGTCATCATCAAAAAGGGGGAGATTGTTAAATCTCGTATTTTGATTATGAAACCAATTGATAATTATGTTTATGTTTTAATCTGCGTTTTAAGTGACGCAAGATGCTTCGATCAGGATAAGACAATTAAAGCAGGAAAAATCATGTTGGGCCGGAGGAACATGTCAGAAGATTAGACATCGGGCCGGTGGATCAATCGACGTATCGACAGAAGGTTTCGGGCCGTGGATTCGGGCATCGGGCCAAGAAGAGCGGGTATTGCGCTAAGGATATCGGAGTTGCGGAGTCAACTGGCCGATTGGACAATAGGCCGCAAGAGAGGACGATGCGCCGAAGAATCGGACGAAACGTCGAGGGACCAATGGCATGCCGGAGAACTTGATTAATGCTTAGTATTAATTGTCTAGATCGAAGTTTGTTTTATATATGCAGGATTAACTACGATGGCAGTAAGACATGCAGCAGGTGTTGCGCCGGAGTCAAGACCAAGATCACGTTGGGAGTTCGAGAGTTCGACGGAAGTCCGGACGGTCGTCGGAGGTTCTACGGGAACAAATCCGAGAAGTCAAAGAGCTTGCCAAAGAAGCTCGTTGAAACTCGCCAAGAGGATCGTCGCAAGTCCAGGAGTTTGCCGGAAGTCCGTCGGAGCATCGCTGAGGGTTCGTCGAATGTTCGCCGGAAGCTCGCCGGAAGAAGCGATTGACGCACCGGAACACGAGTTGCAGTATTAATGTCTTAAATGTCATAGTCAGCATGAAGATTAAGTTAGGAATGGGAGGTGATCCCATTAACTTAATCTGGGGCAAATTGGGCCGTTGACAGACCCAAATTGGGCTGAATGGATCAGCCCATTCGGACCCAGATTTCCTGGCCGGCGATGGCACCGCCCAGAAGCTCAGTCTATGAGCGAATTCAGGCGATGGTACCGCCCCTGTCAAGCGGTGGTACCACCTAAGCTCGGTCTCCGAGCGAAGTCAGGCAATGGTACCGCCCCTGTCAGGCGGTGGTACCGCCTGAGCTCGGTCTCCGAGCAGTGTCAGGCGGTAGTACCGCCCAGTTCTGGCGGTGGTACCGCCAGGACCCCGAAAATCCGAGAATGGACACTTTTGAACTCCAAATTCAAACTAATTTGGGCCTATATAAACCCCACCCTTTCCTACATGAAAGGGCACCGAAAGCTTGCATTTATTCTGAGAATTTGAGAGCTTAAAAGTGTTGTAAAAGGCTAAAAGTTCTTCTCCCTCTTTTCTTCTAAGTTTTGATCATTCAAGAGAGGAGTGGAAATCTATAGGGGTTGTCTTCTAAGCCCGTCAAAAGGAGTAAAGCTGTAAAAGGATGGTTGGCCTTCGCCTATTGAAGGAAGGCCTCTAGTGGACGTCGATTACCTCATCGGAGGAGGAAGCCAAAAGTGGATATAGGTCAAGATTGACCGAACCACTCTAAATCTCGGTTTGCATTTACATTCTGCTCCTTAACTGCAAACTGCCTCCGTTGCTTTATGTCAACTATGCTTCCTTTTACTCTTAAATTGAAGAACTTTCCGAAACGGTTTTCATCGAAAACGATTTCATTGTACGAACGTCGTCAAAGTTGCTTCGCCTTTGACGATTGACTCTTTCGTTTGGTGCTTCTTTTCCTAATGGACATCCTATGAAAGCCTATTTGTTTGTGAGCCATTGGAACCTGATCTCCAAGTTTTCGTGGAATGTTTCACCGCCTAAAGGCTAGTTCTGCAAATATCAAACAATTATTGGTTTATTTAGAATGGAAATTTTCCAGCATATTTTCCACTAGAGTCAAAGTCAACCAACTATATATCCTAGCATCATGACTAAAATATCAAAGGTTCACTAAACCAACAAATAATTGGATTGCAAGACTAAAAGCAATGTATATAAATCCATCTAGAATAGAAGGTATTAGACAATAGTGCTCAAGACAAAACATAAAACATATAAACACCATCCACAGTAAAGTACTCTCTCTCTATCAGAGGACATCGTAGCTTTTTTTTACTACGGGTATAATGAAAGACTTGTTTAAAATCTGAATGGCAAGGTCCAGTAACCTCCAACTCCATCCTTCCTCCACCAACGCCCATTACCTTGACCACCACCATCATGGCAGGTTCCCCCTCCCTACTTTATCCCACCTATATTGCTCCAAAATCAATTAAGGTAGTAGAGAACTAGAACCACTGGCACCATAGTTTCCTATTAAAACAATCATTACTTTCCCTCACACAACAGTGACTGCCATCATCACAACACAAATAAACTAATATACCAGCTCCAAAGATATCACTACAAAATTAAAAAAGCATTCTTTCTCCCTCTTTATCTTTGGAAGCAAGGCAACACAAAGGAGCACTAGGATATAACAACGAGAAAACATAGTTCCCAAGTAATTTGTGGTTGGCTACATGGAACCCTTCCTATCATTGAGCGATGTTGATGAAATTATTGTTAGGCCTACTATTTTGACAATTTACAAAAAATTCCAGGCGGTCGTTGGCCAAACCAGTATAGGTCTTGTACAGACTGGATGGTTGATGCCTCGACAGTTTTTAGTGGATCCACTTGTTGGAAGGCATCAAGTGGATTAGATAAATGTCTATATCTCCCAATCTACTTTCCTAAGATCCTTAATTTTCTATTGCTAATGAAGTGTTTTATTCGCTTTTTTACGATCATGAGTTATGCTTTGGCAGAGCGAATGACAACAGTTTTCCCCCACATTCACTTGTCACTAACCAATTTTCTTTTGGTGCAAATCCTACGAAACTAACTCTTTGCAAGCAAACATCACAAGGGTGCAATACAACTTAGACAAAACTAACTGCATCAATGACAAATAGTATCAGAGCAAGAACCATAAAATGACAAACACTTGAAAAACTGCATAGAGGGCATAGTGGGGACTGCACAAAGGGCAATCCGCACATGCAACCCCTATGGAAACAAACGTAGAGACAGAAGTGGAGAAAGTTGCTTAGAGGAGCAAGTATCTAGATTGGTGTAAGAGAAATAGCCAACCTCTCGTGTGAGAAGCACTATGCAAAATGCAAGCAATGAAGTACATGTATGCGTGTAAATCTTGAGATGGCTGAATTTGAGCTATGAGTTGAAACTTGATCAAGTATTATGCAAGAATGAGCAGTTGTCAAGGAAAGAGGTCAAGCAAGTCGAAGAATAGTAGCTTAACAACCAAAAGAACTAATAAGAACTTGCAAAGGTGAGGAAATTGACAACTCAAAGAATTTTCGTACTCGTGCAAAAGTGTATGCAGGCTAAGGGATGCATGTGGCCATCCTGAGGTGATCGAGAGAGGGAAGCTCGATGCACCATGGAGGAAAAGACATTATTCTTTGACAAGGAACAAATATTTAGATGCAACCCAGTTGTGTGGATGTTTTGAGCTCTTGTGATAGGCCTTGGTTGTGCAGCAAAGGGCTGCATCAGCAGAGAGTGCATGACATAGCAAATGCAACTCTAATGGTGAAATGATCCAAAAAATTTGAACTCCATGAAACATACGAAGAAGACTGAGCATCCTTGGTGAAGTGATCTTTGATACTTCCAAAAAGAAAGATATGAAGAGGAAAATTACTTCAACATATTAAGTTTGCAAGTGGAATTCTTCGGTTTTCATGGATACTTCATGCCCAACCAACCATACATCACAAGGGGAGCCCTTGAGATATAGGCACTCTTAAACCTTGTCATATTCTTCCAAACCAAAGAACAAGGAACCCAAAGTTGAAAGCACAACCAGCTTGAAAGGTCACAATTGTTTAGGCCACTCGGAATGCTATATCGCTCGATACAATATGATACGAGCAATATGTACCAGTTCATTCGATATACTAGGTGGAGGATGTATCAATCAGTACAAAACAATCAAAACTCAACCATTACTGACTTGTATGAGTCAGTAATGGTCAGACTTCAACCGTGTTGGATCAATGGCTTGGATCATTCTTGCTCCAATGATCAATTTGACCATTGTATGGTGATAGTTGATCTTTTTTTCTTGCTTTTGAGGCTGATCATTCTTATGATATAGAGCAGTAGATCAATGGCGACAGCAGAAGTTCCAATGCACTCCAATCCCCCCGCCCATACATGCCACAATTATACTTGTCTCGAGATGCCCCTCGGACACTTATCGTTCATGATGATCATGTAATGACCATTACCATGCTTATTCATCAATGGGATATAGTTTACAAGTATACTATGTCATGAGAGGAATTTCAAGATTGGGCCTGACAGATGCACCAGATTGATATACAAATTCATAACATCAAGGATCCTAATCCACCAACTGTAGAGTCCTGTCATTCATTTTGATGGTGGAAACATGCATATACAATTTCCTTTCGTTTATTACTTAGGTTGCTGAAATCTTAAAGTTCTGACACGTAATCTAACATCTCAAATCGTATCTTTGTAGATGATTCAAAATCAACAGAAAAAACAGAGGAACATATGACAAAATCTCTCCTCAACATTAAAAAAATAAATTCATTATTTCATCCCTATTTGCACTTTATTATTATTCAATTTGAATTGACATTGCATTAAATTATAATTAAAAGGGATTAAAATAGGGTTTTTTCCATTTTTTAGGTACTTTCTGACCATTTTTATCAAATTTCTCGAAAACCAGTAATATTGATGTACTAACATATGGTATGTCGTTATTGACCTGTGCGTACCAGTGTGGGCCTGGACCAACAGTACCTGTCAGCACGAGATGACGAACCTTGCAAGTAGCGATAAAGAATCATCACAAGGACCTTGCATGAAGATTGTGCCAAGGATCATTAAAGGGTAGGTTGGAGTGAAATCATCGCAGAGGCCAAAGGCAAACATAGGCTCCACAAGCTTGAAGAGAACCAAAATCGAATAAGAGGGGTCATCACATGATCCTAGCACATACTAATGCGTTGGTGGATACATGCGAGGTCAAGTGGCATAACTATCGATGCCAATATCAAAGACAAAGGCACGTAATGAGCTCATGTATGGACATTGAGCTCAACAAAGAGCTTGATGTAGATTTGATATTTGTATGTGAGATAGACTATGAAGTTAAGACATTTCCTCGAGCAAACGAGGCACATGGGCTATATATCGAAAACCATTCCCTCGAGCTTCTTTTTGTTGTTTCTCGACCTTGAAAGTAAGTTTACAAACATTATCATAACTCCAATAAGGTTTTACTTGGACAACATTACCAATCTCAGGTCTTAGACCATCAAGATATCTTGCTATAGTTTGCTCCTCTTGAA
The DNA here is from genome assembly GCF_036884655.1 of Musa acuminata AAA Group. NCBI lineage: Eukaryota > Viridiplantae > Streptophyta > Magnoliopsida > Zingiberales > Musaceae > Musa > Musa acuminata. Next base: position 20,226,616 of record NC_088331.1, read on the forward strand.
ACTATGATCGTATTTCATTATAAGAAGATCAAGTTCTACTGAGTACTCTTCCACAGAAAGATCCTTTTGTTTGAAGTTATAAAGCTCAAGACAAATGTCTTGCTAGTAGTTGTCAGGAAGATATTTCTTATTTAGTTCTCTCTTTATTTTCTCAATCTTTCTTTTACATCCACAATCTCTTCTTTTTCTTTTTAAGATTTTTCCGACATAAAGAGACATGTTTCTTCAACTTTATGACAACAAGCATGGCTGTGTAGGGTGAGGAACATCTTTAAAATCAAAAACTCTTTCAACAATTGAAACCAATCAAGTTCTATTCATCATTCAAACTCAGGAATATCAACTTTAAGATTGAAGTCACGATCAAAATCATGATTTCCTCAGACATAAGAAAATGAAATCAAGGTTGACTTGGTGGAATGGATTAACATACTCTGCTTCAACTTTGGAAGAAATATGGCTTGGAATGCTATATCACATATTGATCGAAATATTGTTGGAGTTGTATATGCCTTCCTAATTAATTGATTTTAATATCTTGATGATTTCTTTCACAAGCATAATGTTCTTCGACATTGGGAGCACATTGGCAACAACATAACCTTTGCTCTAATACCAATTTGATGTCAGGATGAAGAGAAAATAAGTGAAATATATTAAAGGGTGCTCACTACCAAAGATAACACCAACCAAAAGGAGTCTAACTAGGAATACAAGGCTTAGAAACTCACCACTCTAAGGAATCATACAAAGCTATATGAGAAAAACACTTCTCAAGACCCAAGACTTGTATTTAGAACACTATGTGTCTCCAACGCTTAGACATGAGATATACAAATAGTGATAGGCTTGGAACAACCCTCTAAGTATGGGTGATTAATTCTTCACCTTTTTTAAAATTTAAAATAAATGAAAACTAATTTAAGACTTATAAATAACCAAAAGCCATCTAGGAACTCTAAAAGATAAGAAAAACTTTCTTCCAATCTTGAAGAGCAATCATCATGACCTTTGCAGAGAGAATTGAGCATAACTTTATCTAAAAAACTTCAAATCAAATTATATTTCCAATGGTGTATAATTCATGTCAGAAATGTCTCGAAATTCATCTCAAAATTAAGGAGAGAGTATTAGACTTCTGATTTATTGGAAAGCTAAGAAACTAGTGTGACTACCTTGACTTCTCTTGATTCAGAGTTTTGGGAAACTCCTATGTCGAGCTAACTCGTGCAATGATGTATATTTCAAGACATCATTATTTAAATCCAAATCAAGAGGTAAAACAACTTACATTAGACTTGGTCAAGAAACCGAGCAACATAAAGGAGTCTACTTAAAAGGCAAAACATGGGGCGGAAGTACCAACTTGACACTTCCCTTGGTTGAAGATCAAGAACATAAACCCTTGTAAAGGCAAGAGCAAAACCATGTCATTCCTTTATTCCCTCTTTCTAATGAGGGATAATTCAACTTGCATGGTACCATGGTAGAAAGGAGCTTCCAAGTACATACACCTAAACTCAACAATGTGATTGATAAAGGAACAAAGGCATGAAGACTTGACTTACTTGTGAAAAATACACCATAGTGCTTCCATTCGAGTTATCATAAAGGGATTTCCACATGGAAATGGTGCACAACAAAGATTGTGCTAGGCCAAAGGCCTAGGATCGAGACAAGTGCACACTGATCCATCAAAGTTTAGAGGAGCTTCAAGAGCTGATGGATGATGGACTAACCCAAAGTTGAACTTCGATCGTAGGCGGTCAAGATGCTATAACGATAGATTAATGAATGAGTGTTGATTGCTAAGGAAGCGAACAAAAAGTGTAAGTGACAAAACCCCTAAACTTCACACCAAAAATCCACACGTCACTTGGAGGCAATGCATACCAAAAATCCCGTGAGGGATTTACTTAAACAAAGGGATGGTTGGGGGCTTCTGGGAGCTATTGGTGGGCACCATGACAGCAAGAAAGACTATGACTCAGAGTGAGTCCATGGTACCACCGGGTCTTCCATGCATGCAAAGAATTTGCATTGGATGAAGGTCGTGAACATTGAGGGTAGGGTACCATAGAGGTAAATCTTCTAAGTATATGCCAAAAGTTCCAAGAGGGACTTGATAATATAGAGGTATGTTTGAAGCTATTGAATGGACTATTCTAGAGCTCACATTTGTTTATGGGAGCCCTAGCTCTATTAGAGGAAAAGGTTGAGCAAGTGATAACATAGCGGAGCATAGAGTTGATATGTGCCCGACAACATGATGGCAAAGGCTATGTGTGGGAGTACAATTTGTTGTTCTATTCTATCAATTAGAAGGGAATTACTTTGAGAACACAAAAGTGTTATCTCTCGATGGCAAAACAAAGTGATGGGATCCATAGCAATACATAGGAGGGTCGTGAGCCTGACGTAGGTCCACGATACTACCAAGGCAAGACTTATGGATAGTCACCTATCCTTGCTCTCAAGGGAGAGAGTGCACTGGTCAAAAATTAGGGCCAATGCTATAGAATGTGGACAACAAATGACTTCATGAGGCATATGTAGAAGGGGTTTTAATCGAGATAGTCAAAAGTAATGGAATTCAATCAATGTGAGGGTGGTCAACCAGGGAACAAGCAATATGCAACGGCGTTTCCTGATCTTCTTAAAGGAGTAGGCAGTGAACTCTTTTGAGTGAGGACAACCCCAAAGGAATGACAAAATCAATCAGAAACTCTTTTGAGTGAGGACAAAATTTTGCTCTTTCAACAACAACACTTCTTGCACTCTAAGAGTGCAACGCAAAGAGTTTGCAAAGTCAACTAACCTAGTTTAAGCCATGGACTGCGCATCAAGGGTCGGGGTCAAGTAATGCAACTCTGATCTCCACAAACCATGAGACAGGGCGAAGTTAAGAAACCCATGTCTATTAGTTATTCGCAAAGAAGCTCTACAATAAATGAAAGTCCGTTTGTAGTTAAAAGAAAGTGGTCATCAAATGCTCATCAGTTGGTGATCAATTCTACCAAAGCTACTTGTTTGCTTCATCTCGCAATACAGTGACAAAAAAGTGAAGGTGATACACACCTACTTAGACATGATGAATAAGTGAAGGAGAAATCATTGAGCAAATTTTGTAGAGAAGGCCCCAAAACATGAAGCCATGCTAATAAAGCTCCAATAAGCATTCACCTTGTTCAATCCATGCAAGACGTACAAGGGACTAGCACGCAATCATGAAGGCCATTTTCCTTCACTAAAGGATCCACAAATTTCAGCACAACATGAACAACCGCACACCACCAGAGTCATCGATAAGTTAAAGCATCATTAAAGGATCAAAGTTTGACTACTTACAATAGTGTTGAGAGACCAATTAGGAGTCAGAGGGTGTGTTGCAGCAGATAGAGGATTGAAGATGCAGCATATGAAAAGATACAGAATTCCCAAAGACTTCGATAAGGATGTCAAAGAAACAAGTACAAAAGTGTCACAAATTGTCCACAAGGTGCAAAAACTTATTGGTGCAATCGCCCACCTTTTTGGTTTGTTCCTGGCTTAGGCAGCATGTAATAGGAGTATGCTTACCAGTCCCTTTTTCGCTCCTAGCATAGGTAGCTTTTAATGAGAGTAGCCTTTCCAACCCCATTTTGATTAAACTGTGTAGCTGTTTTGGCTTATAAGCAAAGCTTACTAGCAATTGTCATGCAAGAGTAAAACTACCCAAAAACGAAAAGCCTCCAAGCTAGTATTTTTACGCACAAAGATGGTGAGTGAAACTTCAGCCATCTCAACTTTGTAGAGAGCTTCAGGAATTTCCATGTGGCATGGGGTTGGATGGGGCTCTAAGGCAGTGTCAACAATTGGATAGTAGCATGCCTTGCAGCAGGGTGTCGTGTGGGCACTTGTCCATGGGAACCTTGCACGTAACCGACTAGGCTTGGAACCTTTATCACATGTCCATTCTAAGTGAGTGAAGGCATACACTTTCTATTATTAATAAAGTGTTAGGTCTAGTTATGCTTGTGTGACATGCTTTGACAAAGCAATGGTGAATCACTAGTACATTCGCTTGTCACTAACTTATTTTTTTAGTGGTGTAGGTCCTACATGACCATAAGAAGATTATGGGGAGGTTGATCCTATACAAGGCAAGGATGCCACCTGGCTTAGGCAATATTATATAAGTACATGACAATACAACATGCAACATGATGATATGCCCGCTATCAATGTAAACAGCAAGTGGGTTTAAAAACAATATTATAAAAAAGAAAGTGAGTTTCCCTTCTAGTTCACAAGGCTCACCATGCGATAAGCGTAGTATCACACATGGACCGCATGAAATTGGATGATCCATGTGCTGATTTTCGCTGGGATCAATATATACTTACGAGCTGTCTGTGTGCTGATTCATGACCAAAAGAGGCAAAAACTTCTAAAACTACCTTGATATCCCAAGCCTGATAAATCTTAAATTGTATCAGTTCACTTCACCAACAAGAATTATTCAATAACTTGTATCAGTTCACTTCACTTCGATTCTGGCTTGCTTTCTGACTTTTATGGTGGAGATAAGAGGAAAATATTAGATAACTGGAGAGAGTTGGTGGGTGGGACAAAGTTCTCAAATCAAGGAATTGTGGATATGAGGTGGAAAGAGAAGCTAGAAACAACAGAGGATCATCTTTTATGGGAAAAGGCCTGTTTGGCAAGAATAGAAATGAAACGTTTTCTAGCTATTCCAAGTGCCAGTTCACAGCTTTGTCAGAAATAAACAACTTAGGTTTAAAAGTTATAGTTTATAGCTTTCTTCTACAAAAAGAAATTAAGAATTTAGACTTATTTACCAGGTTAGTCAATCAAAATAGGAATAGACTCCTAAACAAAAATTGAAAATCAAACTAACATAATCTAATGAAATCTCAATTCTAAAATAAGAAACAATCCAATCTCAAAACTCAAATTTAGCTCAATCGCTTCCAATCCTGACTCACCACCATCAACATTATCAAGGCACCAACATGTGGATCCAATGGTTAAAATTTGCTTCCACTTGATTGGAAAAAGTGCTAATTCTTAACAGAACTAAAAAAGTTCCTTTTATGCCTACATTCTTAATGTGCCAGAGTTTATTATGTAACTATCTATTTCTCCTTATGTTTTGCATAAGCTGTTGTCTCACTAATAATTTAATATGTTTTTATCCTGTTTTAATATTAGTACCTTTTGTTAAGATTCTGCACAATCAGTCATGCTTAAAATAATCATCACTCAAGAGCAAAATCATGACTGAGAAATATGGATCAGTGAAGTAGATGGAATTAGGAAAATTAATCTATGCCAATAGTAGCTTAACTAGCTTTCATGAACCCAACTGGTTCATATTTGGTTGTAAAATCCATAATGTAGTGTTCATATATTTTAGCAAGTACCTCCTTGATAGCTTATATTCTAATAGCCAATCTTTCCAAAATCTAATTGTTATAATAGAGGTACCAGAATTTCAGTGTTTTTCATTTTCTGATTCTCTAGTCTCCCAGTGGATATGGGCATGAAGTTTCCAGATAAGCACAAAACTACACAAGGACATTGATGTTAACAGAATTTAGCCATTTATAGAACTTCCTTTATACTCTAGCACACAAATTTCAGGAAGGATTTTCTTTATACTCCAGAAACACAAATACCAACAAGAACTTTCTTTGCATCTAACACTATAAAACCTCCTTGGATAATGCAGAAAGGAATAAGAACTGAGGATATATAATATTTTGCTGCTACATATGGACATCAGTTTAGCTAATGCACTTTCTCAACTATAAACCCTTGACACATTAAAAATCTAAAAGTAACAATCAATTTGTCAGCAATGAACATAGAAACAGTAAAAGTATACCTCCAACAAAGAATCTTGGACTTCTTTTGGTATTTTAGATAGTACACGTGACAAGATTTCCTGTTGTCTCCATCCAGTAAAGATACGGTGTCCAAGAATGCACCTCCTGCTTCTTACCTTTCTACACTCTGACCATCTACGATATGCATCAGATCTGTAGAACTTTCCATAATAGTAAGACAGTATGTCTCCCATCTTCTTACACCCAACAAAATTTTTCACTTGAACAAGATTCTTTCCAAAAATATAAAGACCAAGAAGAAAACTTTGTGACTCATCCTCACTCCAAGAGGAAGATGGCATGCCAGGCAATGGATTGTAACCTTTGGCTTCATTATGCTGCAGCAGAGGAGCACCACTATGTATCTTATTCTCTAAGGGAATGCTTTTCGTTGTTGTAGATCCATCAGACCCGCAACAATTTGCTAAGTCAGTGCATTCATCTGTGCAAGCAAGACTTAGAAGATACGTAGAATGGCCGCTTGAACTTTCTGCTGGAAATTGACTCATAGTCTTATATCCAGGATCAGCTTGGTTTTTTCCAGTGTTTGTATGCGCCACTGACCCACCCTTAATGGAACTAATGTCAGAACAAGAAAATTCTTTCTGTTCATCTTCGGTAACATCACCTACATGGTGCATCCACATAATTGGAATGGCTGATCCTACTCCGACATGATAGTCAACAGTAAGCATTTTTCTGGTACTAATCAGGCATGACTGTGTTGCTAGTTCTGGAATCTGCACTTGGTGCTCATCTCCTAGGCGAGGACGTATCAGTGGTTCATCATAAATACCATTTCTGCAAGGGGAATCTGGTGAATGTAACTGATCAGAAAGCACCTCAGCAGCAGCATGGTCTTCGATATAGTTCATTCCAGCAGTACCCATCTGTCAACACATTGAATAGGAAAAAATAGAAACCTATCATTCCGTCACAAATTACAAGAAAAAGAGGCCAAATATTGACATAAACTCAGGAAAATTGTTTAGATCACCTTAGATTTAGACCTCTCTTCCCGATGCGTACAAGAGTAATATAATCTATGTGCAAAAGTTTCCTGGAGATAGACATGTGTTCCAAGTAGAAAGAATGAGAACCCATAAATGTGAGCTAAATACAAAGTTATTTGACCTTGTAAATAGTTAAAACAATGTCATTTTTCTTATTCTTCATTATCTGAAACCTTATACAAGTAAGCAGGAAAACACGAGAGACCAATCAAAGTAAAATTTTTGGGAGTGGACAATCACGTATGAATAACCAACTCTAACCGGACAACAGGAACCACATCCCCACGACCCTTGGCGTCGCGAAAACAACACACCAACACATGAAACCCTTCCTGACAAGACACAAAAATTTCGGCCCAACGACGAGCTCATCCAATTATCAATCAACAATAAGATCCCGTAACAATCAAACGAACCATGCTGGTCCCAACAGAGCTACGAACAAAATCATCAACCCCCGGACTGCGCGATGCACATTCCCAAGAGATAGCAGTCGTTGACGACGATTTCCATGCTGATGTATCAAATTGTGGTCATCGTCACGTCAATAACAACCAGGGCAAGCACGCAGTCGAGGAAAAAGTAGTGGGCGCGCTCAAGAAAGCTTACAAACAGGAAAGCACAAACAGAAATCGAGTACGAGATTGAGAAGAAAGTCGTGAAGGAAATGGGCGTACCGGCCGCTTCGCGGAGTTGGTATCGATTGCTACGACCTCCGCAATATGACGAACAAATCGATCGATAGAAAGAAGGGGGAGAGAGAGAGAGAGGAGGCGAAGGTGAGGAATAGTGAGAAATAACAGGGGAGTCGTTCTCTTCCCTTCTATAAAGTTTATGGAAACATATGTGTTATATATATTTTTTTTTTCTTCTCTCGGTCTGTTCGAAAGGGAGGGATCTCCAAGAATAAAAAATAATTTTGTCCACCTAGTTGTAGCAAAACCTGACATGTACCTGTAAAATGATTGGGGGCAACCTTAGGTCCACGCTGGGTCCCGGAGAAGCCTCTTCGCTTCGTTTCATGACAGAGCAGAGATGGAAAGGGCATTGCTGCAGAAGGATACAGTTAAAAATGGCTCCTCCCATATGACAATAATCAAGAAAGGGAACGGGGTGATCTAACAACATTCTAATCCACATAAAGTTTCCTATAAGAATCACCAATATACCGCCCATCGTCCTAAGAAGCACTCATCTTGATGCAATAATATTTTCATTTTTTGGTCTTCAAAGTGGATTGGGAGTTGGGTCAGCTGAAACCTTATTGGAGACGAAAGAGCATGACCACAGATTTCCACTCCAATGGTTCATATCTCGACGTGCATGCATCAATATTCGTGCTCGAAATTGGAATTATGATATCGTCTACTCCCGTAAAGCGTAGTAATAAAATAAATAGCATGCACGTTGAGACGGGCGGCTGTGTGGTGTTTCGGTTGGGAGAGCGAGGAACGGCCAATCGAGTACGCAGGAGGATCGGGTGCAAAGACATGGACACCCGAAGCGGTTAGAAGCCAAGAAAATTCTCGAGTATAAGTAGCGGATGCGTCACGTGGTAGTTCATTGACGGATAATCCTTTTTGTTTCGTGTTGTATCCGTGTAAGCGGAGAGATTGCGACAGGATAAAGAAAAGGGTTTATGGTGGGGGATAGGACCAAAACTTGGCTCATCATTAGATGCTCCGAGTTATCGGTGCAGTGACTCGTTTGATGATTAAAAGTTTATTGGGAATCATTTCGCTATAAAATGTGACATCGTCCTCCATGTAACAGATAATAAATATTTCGTCCTCTGAATAGTGTGATGCAATTTTGTGTTTGTAACAGGAGGAAATTACGAAAAAGGTTATCGGTTTTTACTTTTTCTTTTTCTTTTTCCGTAAAGAACGGGTCATTTTCATTTATTGTTCCCCTCGTTACCATCACATTCTTAACTGATCCAGTTTCGTTATCCCTCCCTTTTTGCTTGATCCGATTTATTGCATTAAGATTCCGTCAAATGAATTTAATCTAGATAATTTTCTAAAAATATCTAAATTTTTAGTTTTTATCATATTCTTTATTTTTATTCTGATAGAGTACTTTTTTTTTAAAAAAAAGATAAAATTATTCATGACCTCTATTACGACGTCTATCACCTTTATCTCTCATCGTCGTTTTTATCCCTCTTGCCCTGTTTGCTTGTTTTCAAAAGGAAACAATAAATGACTTTTCTTTCATACTCTTCACACGAGGCATCTCGACATCTCGAGTTGCGTCCCCAATCTAAGAGTGATAAGAGACGAAAAAAAAGTAAAGATATACTTCTTTAGATCAAAGGGTCTAGAATCTAGAAGACAAAAAGAGAGTGTGAAAGAGGTTAGGGATGCCTTCCTCAAAGATAGTACAACAAGAAGCAAATAAGAATAAAAATGGAGGCCGAAGACGATTAGGTAAATAAGATCGACAAGGCCAAGACAACGAGCATCGATGAGGAAACGAGGTAAAAAGTGTTTTATGAGAATAAAAAGTGTTTTATGAGAATAAACTAAAAATGAGAATGGGAAAAAAAATAAAAACTTGGGGCAAATTTACCCTTAAATATAATCAAACTAATTATAAAGATATAATGATTAAAAAATTAAAATACTATGAAAATATATTCTTTAAGAAATATTCTAAAAAATATACATTCCAAAATTTTATTTTAAATAATATTTATGTATATATCAATATTAAGAATTTTTTTAGTTTTATTAAAGAAAAATACTTTACTATAATATTGTATTAGAATATTTTCTAGAAAATATAAAAATCAAAATTTATCTTCATACACAAAAATGTTTTAAATTATTCAACATTTTAAATAATTTTATATCAAAATTTAAATATTATTAAAAATTATCTTTTTAATAATTTTTAACTTCTCTAATTAAATATTTTGAGATGATTCGAATTTATACAAACCGATTTAGAATATATAAAACCAAGCCTAAATTGAATCAAATCAAGTTAAGTTAAAAAGGCAGAAAAGACCCCTCACCTTTTTTGAGAGGAAAAATAGAAAGTTAAAAAGATGCTCTATGGAAAAAGTGAAAATAAGACACTTCCACAAAACATATAAAAACCAATGAATTGTTTCCGGCTATTCACCCTTTATAATATTAGAAATTAATATACATTATGTTTGTTATGATATGAACACTTTTCTAGTAGTCTAAGCTTTTTATATCAGAATAACTTATGAGTTCCAATCTTACATAAGTCTCTTTTTATTTTAGGGCAACGATCTCTCTAAATTGACTTGAACCATATAACTTAAGCTCTTGATCACACTATATATATAAAGTGTGATCAAGAGCTTAAGTTATATGATCACTTATCATTGTATTCTGTTTCCTTCCAAGACACAGATGATCTTAAATGATTCAGATGATCTTATATACTTTGTGATACAAGGATATATATATATATATATATATATATATATATATATATATATATAACATCATCTGTGTCTTGACACAGAAATGTTCATGAGCCAAATGCACCTCAATTCACCAATTTGATTGTTCTTATCTATAGGTGAAATGGCAAGTTTCTCACCCCCATTTCCTGTCATGGGCACTACAAGACTTCAGTGACAATGAGTTCATTGTTCCTTTTCTCTGTTTATAGTATAGCATATGAGCCTCGAGTCAAAAGCCAAGAAGATCATACATATAAGTGGTTGTACCTATCATTAACTCTTTTTAAAATAATGTGCCACGATTGAGAATGCATGCCCTTTTAATCCATTCCGAAAACTGCTCCTTAATATTTCACTACTTTGATGATGGGCTCTTTTCACATCTAATATTCAATCAAATAAAAAAGTGACGTACTTAACATCCCTCTGATGATTAAATTAGAAAAACATTTTTAAAAATAAATTGATTGGGTTATAATTAATTATATAGAACCAAATCTGTCTCTCACTAACTAACCATATTTTCATGGTCGACTAGACTATAATTTATCAAGTTTCGATTAGTCACTCACTCACTTAGGTTCTATGTATCAAATTTCAATTTGAGCACTAAAAGTTTGACTGATTTGAATAATATTCTCTATTACGAAGGAAAGTTGAAGCCAGTGAAAATTGAGACCGTGGCTGATCTTTTAGTTCGTACGTTTTCAACTATGTGTGTGTTTTGAGTTATGTACCATTTTCGACCTCTGAAAACACTACATGGTTATGCAAACTCTTGCAGGTGATAAGCAGCCTTTTGTGCCTTGAAAGCCATTTGTAACTTACAACATATAAAATATAGTTTGATCAAATCAAAGATGTTTAACTTACAACATGTGTAAAACTTACAACATGTGTAGAAGTAGTGACCAAGTAAATCAATAAGCAATATGAATGAAAAGCACAAATAGGAATGTAAATTGATTTTATAGTGATTCGATCATTTCGATCTACGTTCATTTTCAATTCCTCTTCCGTCGAGACCATCAGTTTTCACTATCAATCTTCTTTCAACGGGCGAAGATCAACTATCCTCTTACAACTCTTTCTCCTTTTGTCAGGTTCACAAGAAAACCTTTACGGCCCTCTTTTACAAGGAAATCTTCTCAACCTCCCTTAGAATAACCTCTAAGCTCAAGGAGGAGGGACTCAACTTTCTAACAGAGTTTTTATGCTCTAAAACATAAATTTTCATTCCCTTTTCTTGCTACCTCAAGCAAGAAAGAGTGAGATATTTATAGGACCCGAATTACTTCAAAAATGGAGACAAAAAGTATCACATACCCGGTTTTAGGGGTACTAGCGGTACTATCGGCAATACTAAGCAATACTACCATCAATACTGGATGGTACTATCGCCTGCACCCTTGACAATTGACAGTACTATTGCCCAAATCGCTTGACAATGGGAGACCGTGTGTACTGACGTTACTACCGCTTGACACCAATGGTGCCACCTGACACAGTCTAAGAGACTATGTCTGGGTGGTACCACCGCCTAACACCGACAGTACCATCGTCGAGTCTTTCGAAGAAGTATATTTCATACTTTTCTGGCTCATAGGCGGTTCCACCCTTGGTCTGACGGTGCCACCACTTAACCTAACCTTGGGTCACTAAATGAGCCTTCCAATGAACCCAATTCAACCCTAGATCAGGCCCAATGGGTCCATAATTGAGTTAGTAGTTTTACACTTAAAACCAACTCAATTTATGACCTAACTGTAACAATTAAGTCCTAAACAATTACAAGACAAGAATCTAAGTTGTCCAACATATCATTGGTTCATTCGAACTCCCGACAAACTTCCGACGCATCATCTGAATCTTCAGTGTGTCGCCCAATCTATTGGCATATTGACTCCCGTAGTGTTTGATTCTTCTAGCCCAATGTTCGATCTTTGATTTCGACCTAACGTCTAATTCTACTACTTTAATTGTTTCACTTTTCATGATCGAAGTTAGTCCTACATTACTTTTCTTAAAGCACATTAGATCATAATTTCATCAATTGATTTTATCATCAAAAGTCGAGATTCAACAATCTCTCCCTTTTTTATGATGACAACAAATTGATGACGAAATTTAACTAAACTCTCCCTATCAATATGTCATATTGAAATAAAATAAACTTGAAAAAAATGATAACCTTATAATTCAAGTCGAAATGATTTTAATCATGAATCATATTCAACATATTATATCAACATAAATATTACTTGCATCATCATCATAATCATCATGCATAATTTTTAAATATAAAATCATCAAGCGTAATACCAAAACATTTAATATTTTTAAAATATTATTACTTCTTCCCCTTTATCATTAACAAAAAGGAAAAAAAAATGCAACTAACAAATTTTTGAGACATGCAAGCTATTAATATTAGTAAGTTTTACATCACTTTAGAATATGAAAGTTAGCAAAATTTTTTAGATATGAAAATTAGTAAAATTTATGAGATGTGCAAGATAGCAATTTTTACTTCTTGAGATGGGCAAGCTAGCACTTTTTGCTTCTTGAAATAGGCAAGATAATACTTTTTGCTTCTCTTTTTAGATGTGCAAGTTAGCAATTATTGCTTCTCTTTTGAGACGTGCAAGTTTAGCAATTTTTGCTTCTTCTTGAAGTAGCAAGCAAGCAATTCTTTCTCCCCCTTTGTCATTGTCAAAAAGAAGGGAATAATATAATGTTGTAATTCTTTTCTCTTTACATCAATTTTCGAATCATGACAAATATTAAAATCAAAGATAAATTTATATCAAGAGTAATCAATTTGATAATGGGGTATAAATATCATAAACACAAAGGAGTCATAAAACAAATTTCAAATTATGAATATTGAAAGATCAAGACTTATTTTGACAAATCTCTCTTCTTTCGTAAAAGGGAAGAATGATACGAGAACACATAATAAGATATCTTGATTCATAAAAAATTTGAAGTTATAATTTTAAGAAATCAAGAGAAAAATCATGATTCATTTGGATAAATATTTTCTTTGGTAAATAGAAAAATGAAACATAGGTGAATAAAAAATCTTGATTCATATAGAATAAATCTCAAGTTATAAATATCGAGGAATCAAAAGAAAGAATATGATTCATTAGGATAAATCTTCTTTTTAATGAAAGAATCATTCACGAACAAATAATAAAAGATCTTGATTCATTTAGAATAAATCTCAAGTATCAAGTGAAAGATTTGGATAAAACTCATTCAAATTCAATTCGTCAAATAATCAAAACCACTTTCATAGTTCAAGAGATTCATAAAAAAAAATATAAATAGATTCACATTAGCATGCCCTAGTTTTCTATGCCAAAGTCATATATCATCATTTAAAACCGAAAAATAATCTTCATCATAAAAATCATCAAGATCAATTATAAGACATCTTCAATCAAAAGATTTATTATCAATAATTTTAATTCAAATGATCTTTTCTTAATTATTTTTGCTTTGGCTAGTGAGCTTTATGAAGTGTTTTGGATCTCCAGTCATATGCCTTTAGCATCCATTATCAAAATTTTATATTTTGCTCCTAGCTTTCGATTATAGACATATTTACAAGAAAGATAGGTTTGTTCTAGGTATCCATTTAACTTTGGATCCTGGTTAGATCTATCTATCTTAATTTTTGGCATTAAGTCATTCATGATTCCTTAAGGAACTCAAACTAATTTATGTGAGCTATAATTTTTAAATGAACATTTATAAGTAAAATGACTATATCTACTACAAAAATTATACTTAACCTTAGGGGAAACATGCAATGTAGATCTTTTAATAAATAAAGTTAGTTTTTGTTGAGTGTTGCTACTCACAAAATCAATTTCTACTTTTCTATGTATATAACCTTTGTTAGCAAGTATCATGTTTAAAAATTTGTTTCCAATTTCAAATTTTTTTAAAGTTTGTTATAATGCTATATTTTCTTTCTTAAATGAATCTAATTCTTCACACATAATACAAGGGGTTAACAAGTATTTATCATACTTATTTTTAAAATTTTTAAATTTATTAGAAAGAGAAGTATGATCATTTTTTAATAATTTATATTTTTACTAATTAATTTAAATTAATCAAACAAGTCATGAAATGTATTGAGTAATTCATCATAAGATAAAAAAGATTTGTTTGAGTTACATACCTCTTTGCCAAATGTCATTAGTGTTGGGAAATCTAGGGGCCGACATCTCATGTGCAGCCAAAGAACATTAAAAACAAAATCCCTAATTTTCTAAATATGTGTTTATTGTCATGCGAAGATTGATGTGCAAAAATCACGAAACTCAAAACTACGTATATGAAAGATTATGTTACCTAGGGAGATCGTATATCCCTGAATCCCTATAGATCTCTAGGAGAGGGTGAAGGAGGTCAAGCATCCTCCTCTCTAGCGGTGATCCACACAACAGGGCTGCGTCGATGCTCCTCAAAACTTCATGCCTGCTATTTGAAGAGGATAAGGGGGAGAAGAGAATAGGAGGTGGCAACCAAGAGAGGCTCTACCCTATGAACCATTGGTTCTCTCCTATTTATAGAGATCCCCTATCAACATAACCCTAATGGATCCAGCCCTATTGGGTATTGGATCTCAATCCAACTACCCAAGCCTCTTAGATTAGTGGATCTTTATCCAATAATCTCTTATTGTCTCTTATTAGATCTCATCCATAGGATCCAATAATTTAGGGGCTTATTGGATATCCAATAAAATAGGAGCTCCATCGGATATCTCATATCCGAACATCTACTCATCGTAACACCTACCATATATGTGTGACCCTCTAGGCCTAATATCAAGCTGGTGGTGAGTCATACCTATCAGAACTCCTTCTGGCTCAGTGAATTATTATCTTCATAATAATTCACTCGACTAATCGACTATGGATGTATTAGGCCACTACGTTGCAGTCCCCAGACGATACAGGGGAATCCAATCTATTAGATATGTCTATCATCAATTGTCGTGTACATATAGTCCCTCATCCTTCTAATATCCCAGAGACTATATATCGGGTATAGTGCTGTCAAACTCATACGGTTTCTGCTCGAGTCTCGATCTAATCGGATTCTCTTGAAGAATTCTTTCTTTCTCAATCCGAATGACCTTAGCTAGCAATTTGCCTGAGAAAAAACATATGAGATATTCCTCTCATGACACTAAAAGTGGATGATCCTCTATCGATACTCAATAGTCCTCGTAAGGCTGGCTACCACTCTCAATGACCGACTATATTAGATTTGGAACCTTTAGACTTATAAGTCTAGTATTAAAGAATGAAATACTCACAGAAGACATTCTTGGTATCTCAAGTCTAAGGACTAGATACACTACTAGGACTACGGAATCGCTGTCTGAAAATAAGGTATCATCAATCATCTAACATTTCGTAAGTGGATCAATCAGTTAACTCATTCTTCAATGAGCACCTGTACTATATCCCTAGTGTCCCCAAACGAGCAGCTTACATCCATCATATGGACGGATATACAGCACACCAGTCTATCCGGTTATCTCGATTTCCCTCTCGAGTAACCCATAACCGGGATTATTTAGGATCTGTGTTTAAAGATTAATTGGTCTTATTATCGTGATTTCATCATGATCTGATTCTCATTGCATACATCCATTGACATTAGAATATATATATATATATGTATATATATATATATATATATATGTGTGTGTAAATATATATATGTATATATATATATATATATATATATATATATATATATATATATATGTATATATATATATATGTATATATATATATATATGTATATATATATATATGTATATGTATATATATATATGTATATTAATTGGTCTCATTATCGTGATTTCATCATGATCTGATTCTCATTGCATACATCCATTGACATTAGAATATATATATATATATATATATATATATATATGTATATATATATATATATATATATGTATATATATATATATATATATATATGTATATATATATATATATATATATGTATATATATATATATATATGTATATATATATATATATATATATATGTATATATATACATATATATATATGTATATATATACATATATATATGTATACATATATATATGTATATACATATATATATATATGTATGTATATATATATATATATATATGTATATATATATATATGTATATATATATATATATATATATATATATATATATGTATATATATATATATATATTTACACATATATATATATATATACATATATATATATATATATATATATATATATATTCTAATGTCAATGGATGTATGCAATGAGAATCAGATCATGATGAAATCACGATAATAAGACCAATTAATCTTATATATATATATATATATATATATATATATATATATATATATATATATATATATATATATAATATAAAGTGCATTATGGTTTGGAGTTATATTCTTCTTGAATCTCAAGTTATACATCCATTATGAGGTTATAATTTTTTTGCATCAAGAGTACAAATTCTCCATGGCGTGAGTGGTTAAAGAAGCTTGCTATTAATAATATTTTATTATTAATAATCTTCTAAACATAATAAAAATATATACTTTTATTATTTATAATTCCTCAATTATCAATCTTATTATTATTATGATGATTATTATTATTCCTTTCTCGCTCTTCTCCCCCTCCCCTTACCCTCGGTAATCCCCTACTTCTCCCCCTCCTCCATCTCCTCCCTACTTTTTCCCTCTTTCATTATTTCGGAGATTGCAATTGGCAATCTCATCGGTGCTTTGCCGCCCTCTTCACCTTCCCCCTACTCCTCCTCCCCCTCGCCCTACTCCCGTCATCCTCACCCGTACCTCTATTGCCTCTATCAATCTCTCCCCCTCCTTATCTCCCCCTTCTCCTCCACTCTCTACTCACTCCATTTATCCTTCTCCCCCATCTCTCATCCCATTGCTTGGACGTTATATATTGCTCTTGGTTCAAAGAGAAGAAGAATGAAAGAAAAAGAAGAAAAAAATATTTCTTTATATAAGAGTATCTTTAAAATACAAAAAAAAATTAAATATGATTGTAAGAAGCAAAGAGGGGATTGATTATCAATAGAAATCTTCTTTCTATAATATCAATAAAAATTGAAATATAAAATTAATTATAAAAAGTTATTTTACTAAACCACATTAATTTTTATCTAATATTTTTTTCCAACGCATTTATATTTTTTATAAAACCAGTAAAAATGTTGCTTTTATCCAACTAATCATTTATACCTAAAAATATTTATATTAATTCCACTAGAAAGATTTAAATCCTGATGGGCCATTAATGGTTTAACCATTTGGGCCGGTAATGACCCAAAACTGTTTCATTTCCGATAGTAAACATGGGTTTAAATTCTTAACCTGTGGCTTGTCTTTTTTGACCCATTTTAGTTTTGAATAATTACTTTCTCATATTTCAATTCTTTATTGATTATTTTGACTCATCTTTTAATCATTTGACTGCTTTTGGTTTATTGATAGTCCAAAATGGTCAACTCTTGGCGGGTCATTTGGGCCATCAGTGGCCCAAAAATAGTTTCATTTTAGGTCCTTTTATTTATATAACAGATTTGAGTTCTTCTTCTTTGAGACAAGGAAAAAAAAATATCCCCTAAATTATCCAGCCAAACACCAGCAATTCTTTTTCTTGTCGCTTCATAATTTTTAGTATTAAAATTAGATTAGTCAATCTATTCACCGTCGTGTGCACATAAGAATAACTTCGATCGTATCTTGAAGTAATGTTCTTCGTTTCAAGATCGCACGAGAAAACAGAATAAGCCTAACCATAGCGCTTAGATATTCTTACTTTTACTTTTTTTTATTTTCTTTTTTGATACAAAAATATTATTTTTTAATCACTACTTTATTTTATATGTTATGTAACATATAAAATGTAACATATTTTATATGTTTTATATAAAACTCTTTGGAGGGAGATGATTCTATATAAAACACAACTTTTTAGTTGCGTTTACACAGCGAGCAGTGTAAGACAATGGAAGGAGTTTTCTTATCTTTTCAGATCAAAGTCCTCACACCACCACCCTTCGTACCTCTTCAAGTTTGAAGAAGCCTAAGAGGTATTTATATATTGAAGAGGTGCATCAGATAATTCCAATATCTCCATGTTTGCCGAAGCCTTCCGCAGAAAACAATTACTAACCAGTGACATGGAGTTTGTGCCATCAACAGGAGACTGCATCTCATTAAGCTTTTGCTTTGATCTCCTATTCCTATTAATTAAGCTTTTCATTGTGGCGAGGGAGGACAGTCTCATAAGTAGGTTTTGTTATGTCGTCGGAGATCTCATCAGCACCAACATATATATATATATATATATATATATCCACACAGTAGCGACCGCATTTGTTGAAGCGAAGATGTTTCTATTTGTGGGCTTTGAAAACACCGCAAGGACGGCTCTCCTCTTCATGTTTGGATGAATAGGACAAGATGATGAAGGGCTAATCACTTTAAACAAAGAGAAAACGAGATTCCAAGTCCAGTTGATCGGCTTCGCAAATTCCTCGATAGATACTAGAAACTGACACCCGTACAGGCATGGGATTGAATCTGCGGTTGACTTCCGATCAAACACCCGTACAGGCATGGTGTGCTGAGTACAGATATCATAATATATCTGTACTCAGCACACCATATGTCATCATATACGTATGTATAGTATATAATTTCATCATAGTTTATAGATTTTTATACTTGTAAAATATATATATTCATATTTAACTATGATTATATTATTTGAAATATACTTTTCAAAATATATGATATATACATTTATTTATATGATTATTATTCTATAGTAAATTAACTTATACTTACATGATTGAACTAAAAAATGAAGATGCTAAGGAAAGACCATATTTTTTAATGATCAAGTGTGCTAGGGAGTAATACACCTATCAAATTGGGAGCATCAGATCATGAGATATGTTAATTAAGAATTATACCTTTGAATTATCGATTTATAATAATTCATTATAATAATCCATAGAAAAAGTTTAATAAAAGTTTTGGTAAGATAAACTATACTTAACCTGAAAATTTATCTAGATTCCACCATCAAATTTTATAAAAAAATTACTCTATAATCAAATAAACTAGCTAGTATCAATTAAACCATTATATAATTTTACAAAACAATCTTACTTCACTATTCTAGTTGACCAAATGATTTTGAATTATCATAAAATTTTATAAAAAACTAGGGACATATAAACTAAATATACATCAAATTTTAGCTTAAAATAGAATTATTTGAAGGTTAAACTATCCTCCTAATTCAATTACTAATACCATTATGTTTTGTTGAAACTTGGGATTGTTTGAACTTATAAACTTCATCCCTTAGTGTATAGAGGTGATATTTACTCAATTCTAAATCTTACATAATCTTAATAAAATCTTTTAAAATATATCAAAAGGCTATAGCCTAATCATATTTTTAATAGAGTTAATTCAGTAAAACCAAACCTCTTTTCAGAAAATAGGAGATTCTAAGCACCTCATATTAGGACAATAATAACTCTACGTACTAATCTTAAATTAAATTTATACTAAAGGTTTTAAAACCCTAAGAGAATCATCCAAAATATATCTAAAATTTATAGATAAATTTAAATTCTAGATTACTTATAAGTAGTTGAAAAAATTAGCTTATAATCTATAAAAGTAAGCCCTTAGATATAGCAAGGGAAGAGTTTAGCTTTTTCTTCAATCTTCCTTAGAGTTAGGATTTTATGATCTCTTTGAGAGAAACTTAGAGAATAGCTGAAAAAGAGAGAAAGGATCATGGGTTATCAATTGGATAAAAAGGATGAGGACAGAATTAAGATAGAGGTACTTAAGAGGTTGTCTTAAGGTCTAGAGCTCAATTCCATTAGGCTGCATTTTAAGTTTTTTTTTACTAATATAATTTTAATATTGCAGTAACCTTAATTGAGTTTAATTTGGTTTGATAAAAATAATATTTTAATCTAAACTCATCCTTTAATCTCACTTATGTATCTCAACATTTTAGTATAATACTTATCCTTGATTTACATGTCTATTTAACTTTTTATTATTCTATCCATACCTAAGTAGCTTATTATCATCCATATACACACGAGGTTTAAAACTTAAATTTTATTATTTTAATCATGTTCAAATTCATTAGATTCAGTTAAGATTGATTATAATTCAATTGTAACTTCTAGTAACTATATGCATGTTTATTATCATAACTTAACCTCATATTCTAAGTTCATTAACATACTTTTAGCTTGTTATACTATGCTTAATATAAACAATAATGCTTATGTATGCTCATTTAATATTTCATAAAATAATAAGAATGATATTTTTAGAAAGCATGTATAATATTCAAAGTTAAAAATATGAGCATGTTATTTATCATATTTATGAAGTATAAATATCATAAATCATTAAGGGTAACATATATATATATATATATATATATATATATATATATATATATATATATATATATATATATATATATATATATTTGTACTCTAATTCAATAACTCGAATATTATAAATATTAATTATAAAAATTTTACCTTTACAAATCTATTAATCAAGGAAGATTATATCTTGTGTGGTGATCCACTTGCGACACCTCACCAAGTACAAGATATTTCAATCATCCTTTATTTTTAAATAATAATAATAATAATAATAATAATATTATTATTATTATTATTATTATTATTATTATCATCACATCTTCTTAAGCTTCTATTAAAATAATAATAATAAAATCAATGTTTGAGGCAATTAAAGGACTAGATGATTTAGCAAAGAAGCGAATTCAAAATGTTTTTAATCAGCAAACTTTGGGAATGCATGATGCAGATCAATGCACGAGGGATTGGAAGGCATCTCGAGATCTACAGGTTCCTAACCAAGGTTTTCTAGTTATTTCTGGTGCTTGCAGAGGTTGCTGGTCGATGGCCAGCTTGCATGCTATAGTTTACGTATACTGATGGAAGTCCAGGAGACATGAGGGAAAAGCTTTAGTGGCATACCATGGTCCCCAGAACATAGTCTGAGAGCAAGTCCAGATGTCTATCTTCTGTGTTGGCTTTTCCATGACCTTTGGGAGTTTTGCCTAATTTGTTTTATTGGCCAGATGGACCACATCCCATCTACCCTACATGTTGCAACTCACCACAATCATTTCGATTGATGTTGTCTCTTCTGCATCCACAAGTTCTGGTCCCAATTCGCTTGACTGCCACGACAATCACCATAGAGTGCCAACATTTTCTCTAAGAGTGACTCATCTCTTCTTAGTGGAGAATAACAAGACCTCAGCTTGTTGAACTTAGCCATCAATCCCAAACTGTTATTATTAGAATAAGTTGAATGATACATATATGCTAAAACTAACTTTGTGGCCCATCATTTCCGGCATATATTCTCTTGTTAGTGGTTTATGGCATATGTATAAAGTACTAATTCATTTTCATTATGAGTCAGAAATCTTATAAATTCATTATAATTCTTTACCAAAGGTGGATGCTAAGTCAAGGGTGCACATGAAGATCGCACATATTCTACGCTAATTATATATTATCTTTTATACTTGAATCAGTGTCTCTATACTTAAAACAATTATATTAAAATTTTTATAATAATAACAATAAAATAATTTTCTCTCTTTTTTTTTTTTTCTACTTTACATGTTAGTCATTAGTCACGTTAACGAAAGATACAGCACGACACATGATAATATCATGTGTAGGACTGACTTAAAATCAAATAATATAAAAGTAATTTCAACGGTGATGTGTCGTTGCTTCTACGATGACGATCACCCTGTCGGCATCACTATCGCTGTGGTATCGGAGCCTGTCGTTGACGAGGGCCTTAGGCACTCTGTTGTCATCAGGCAATCCTTTGCCTGTCGACAACGGGAATGAGAATGAGAACGAGTATTCTCCTAATAGAAGAGGAACATATAAGCTCAGATTGCAGCAGCGAATGCCATCTGGTTGGACCAACTACTTAAACCAATCCTTGGGTGAGTGCTCTCAGCCTCTTGTCTACGGCAAAGGTGGTTCCTTTAAAGAAGAGGAGGAGCATGACCTGTCCATGGTCTCCGATGCATCCTCCGGGCCTCCTCATTTCCCTGAAGAGGTCAAGTATTCCTATTGCTTTCAACGCTCCATCACTTAGCCATAAGGATAGCGACTGCCTACAAAGGAGTGCCCAAGACACTTACTTATAGAGGCTTCGACGCCACAGCGATCGTGATAGCAGCATTGACGGGGCGACCATCGCTCTATTACTATTGAAATTATCTTTTGCTCATCGGCCTCATGTCAATCCATCTCAATAAAACCAATAATATTAGAAAAAAAGGGATGAAATATTTGACTTTTATAACCGTGAGACTCCCAATATAAATTTTTGAAGTACATGATTCATAATATTAAGAGAGTCCAAATACAAGAGCTAATCTATAATTAGCCCCAAATACAAGAGTATACATCATGGTATTAAAAAAAAAAAAAAGGCAAGCATCATTTTGGCGAAGTATAACTTTCATAGCTAAAAGAGAATTACATCACATAAGAAGAACGCAGCAAGTCAGTCATTTTCGCTGATTGATGACTTGTATTTATTTCGATGCTTAAGCATAAATAACTTTTATTTCAATACCACATTATCTTCCTAATTAAGGATCTCTTTTCTCATCAAACTGCACAATTACTATTTTGTCTATGAATTCTCAATGTTCCTCCTCCGTTATAAATTGCTATAGTTAAAAAAATTTATTAATCATAGTTTATCATAAGATCCTGAAGTTAAATTATGTTTTTATTATTTATCACTAAAAAAATAAATATGTTTTTGCTAACTTACAGAATGGTTCGCATATATTGTATAAAGCTCGATTTTCTGAAGTGGCAAAATTCTTCTTTTTTCTTCTTCTTCTTCTTCTTCTTCTTCTTCTTCTTCTTCTTCTTCTTGAGAAAACAACTTTAAGAAACCTAGTTGGATTTAGTTTCCCAAATATCGATGATTTATTTTTTACTTATTTGGAGCTCAATATGATCGATAATTGTACAAAATGCTAAGTATTTATACTGGGAAATGGTGCTCCTCAATTTCATTTGATGATGGTCTTTTAATATAGAAGAGTTAATGGACAACCAGAAAGAAGAATGAGAAAAACTATAATAAAATTTACCAGAAGAGTTTTGAAAAACTAAACTTTATCTATAAGATAAGATATTCAAATTTAAATAACTAATCCATCTATCTTATTATTATTATTATTATTATTATTATTATTATTATTATTATTATTATTATTATTATTATTATTTTACAAATGGCAGGAGAGGAAGGTAAGATTCGAACTGGTAAACCCTTATCACCAACTGTCAAAGTTTTGTAGCTAAAACTCCACAGAAGATTTTAGGTGAGATTAGGAATCCTCAAATTTTTAATTTTTGATAAATTGACATATTTAAGCACTGTCATTAACAGACCTGCCTGAAGAAGTTTCCAGACTTGAGCTTTCCTTTTAATTTGGTTATCATTATCTCAGTCATTCTCTACTAAACATAAGATCCAATGCCAACAAAAAAGAAAATAATAATAATAAATGTAAAGTGTTTGTTGAAAGAGAGATTTGGAGTCATTTAAAATGGACAGCTGAAAAGTGGACAAGATGCGTGTGTATCATGAAGCAATATTTTTGACAGGGGGAGTTTAACCAACCACTCCATCGATTGGAGATCCTTTGTTCGAATTCCTAAAGAGCAATTATTAAGTTTGAAATGGATATGGATGACTTCACTTACTCTCGAGTGGCTGTCACTTTTTTTACTTCCTTTCGCTGACCATATCCATCCAGGTGTCTTTTGCGTAGGACACAGTGTCGTCATTGGTCTTTATAGCTGTGATGAACCACTGAGGGAGCATGTAAGTCTCGTTTTGCTTGTGTGCATGAGGTTAAATCGAAGCCCCTATCTATCTTCTTTATGTATGTAGGTGGACCTAATATTGGGGAACTTATGCCATCAATTAAGGAATTGATGTGATTTCATTAAGATTGATGGTGTCAAAAGAAAATTAAATTTTAATTTAGAGAAAAGATTCATTTCGTCCATCATAAATAGTCGGGATGTACTATACAGATATCATGATATTAAATATAGACGATGGAAAGGAAAGAAAAAAACTAAAGTCAGATATCATCATGATATATCACTTGTGCCAAACATATCTAGATTGGTTTGCACCGACGGTAGAACTGGTCTCATGCAGGTCTGAGCTTCGTGATTTGGAGGCTCGAACGAAGAGTAGAGTTTGCATTGACAAGGCTGGATCCGTGCATAGGCACTCGTGATCTAACACTCTAGTACAAGGAGTCCAGATAAAAAGGGGGAGGGACCTCTTCGACCTAAACCGATGCAGACACCGTGGAGCACAAGCTTTTCATCATATGATCCCTCGCCCATTCGCTTTGGAAGCATGCTTGCCGTCTATAATCTCCGCTTCAACACGTGCGAGTCTCGTCAAAGCGTCATCTTCCCGGAAGACATGGATCTGCCCGTCTACAGGAGAAGCCAACACATGAATCTTCTTTGAGAGACCTCCAACTTATGGACTCTCTTCATGCTTACAAATACAGACTATATTCTTTTATCTATATACGAGGCCGCAGGTGCAACGTGTCTGTGCTCCCAAGGAGTTGATGGCCGATAGCTCGGGGAATAGCCAAGAAGCACAAGGGCAGGCCCTCGGCACGTCCACGGGAGCGGGCTCAGGTGATGGCGGCATCAAGGAGCAAGACAGGTTGCTGCCAATTGCCAACGTGGGAAGGATCATGAAGCAGATGCTGCCCCCCAACGCGAAGATCTCAAAGGAAGCCAAGGAGACGATGCAGGAGTGCGTGTCGGAGTTCATCAGCTTCGTCACGGCCGAGGCCTCCGACCGGTGCCACAAGGAGAAGCGCAAGACGGTGAACGGGGACGACATCTGCTGGGCGCTCGGCACGCTTGGCTTCGACGACTATGCGGAGCCGATGAGGCGGTACTTGCACAAGTATCGTGAGGTCGAAGGCGATCGATCTGCAAGCAATGGTCAGAATACCAGGAGTAGCAACTTCGGCACCGGAGATGATCAGACGTTGTTCGATGACATGGACAGGAACAATCCTTCAACATCGAGGAGGTATTAGCTAGGTCTGAGGATGATGATGGCGTCGAGTCAGTGGGTAAGAAATCTCATGTTTCTGCCTCGAGTTTTTTCTTGTTCTTGAAGCTGCTCCCTTTCTTCTGTACTCTCTCTGTCAAGCAAAGGTTGCGGTTCAAGCTTCGACACCTATGTATCTTTTGATCATATGGTGGGAGCTGTAGTGCCGCTGCCTTTCATCAAGTAGTTGCCCGTATTCTAGTATCACTTGTTAGGCAGTCTTGAGCTATCGCAATTAAATGTAGGGGGTCTTAACTTATTTGTACAAACAGTAGGTGAGACAATATGTAAGATGTCCTTTCATGCTATATCATGTGCTTCTGTCTTTCCAAAATTTGAAGAGAAAACGAATAGTGGACACACACATGTTCAGATAAGAGAGAGAGAGAGAGAGAGAGAGTGAGAGAGAGAGAGAGAGGAGGGATATTAGAGATGGAAAATATCACTCGTGAGAATTACATGTTAGCTTGCCTTTCCTTTTTCTTCCTCCACTCGTGTCGTAAGAGCTTAAATTGCTTATTGGTGTTGTCAATTCAAGTCCTTGAGGCATGCATCACCAAGCTTAAACAATTGTTTCTCTCGTTATAGTATTATAAGACCTGTAACTGGCTTTTGCAAGTTGAGTTGACTGTCTACTGTCCATTGTCTCCAAGAAAAGGTCGCAAAGGACAAAGGACTAGATTGTATGAATGAGAGGATTACAGTGATGGAATTGTTCACTTTTTTTTTGAACTGTTCTATACTATATATACTTTTTGAATTGTTTTATGCTATCGATTCATTATACTTGCTACAGATCTACAAAAATACTTCCTCATTCAACAAAAAAAAGTATGAATATTGAGGATTCTTGAGAGAGAGCATGAATCTTGAGTAGGCATGTGAGGTGCCATTTTATGCAATCATTGGTCTTCATTTTTACACCAATAAGATATCAAAATAGATCGAGCAAGTACCTAACTCAATTTTACGCCAATGAGATATCATCAAGTAAGTACCTGTTAGGATCACCTCATGTTAACGTTTTGGAATTGGTGCAATTTGCTCATGTCAACTTAGTTTCTGTTGGTATGGAAGATTAACTAGGTGTTGCATTAATTTCCAAAATTCCTTTCAGTGTGCTTGTTGGAGAGTTCTTGTGCTTTTACTCCACAATATCGATATGTCAAGATAAAAAATGGCTGCCTTTTTTCTAGAATATGTTGGTGATGATGAACATGAACATGGGAAAAATATCTTAACTGTTAACTAATTAGTTGGTATAGTTAGTATGATGAGAAATTATGCGAGATTGTTAATATAAAGAAAAAATTGCATGGGATGCCATTTGGAGTTGTTATTTATAAAACATCATTGCGATGAACTTAAATATTATTTTACCATATATTCCCATGCAATCATCTAAAATCTTACACAAATGTTATTGTCGTCAGGTTGATTACTAGCAGAATAACATTAAAACTCATTATGATATCGCGTATATGTATGCTCCTACAAATAAGTAAATTTATTTATCCTTCATTTTTTTTATATTTTTAAATCTCATTGGTAATCCTACTTGATGGCAATTAGCATGAAGGATTAAAATATAAATATTTTAAGGAACATATGGCCAAGTATTTGGAGGGATATACATGCTATATTAATTTGAGGAGGGGAAATAATAATTTTTAAAATTTGAAAGTATAAATATCTTAATGCATCTGATTTTTGAATAAGTATGATACAATTTGTATCTTATTTATCTGATTTATTTCGATTCCTTCCACCAAACACCTATTAGCACTTTTGGATGTCGAAAACACTCATACATTGTTGCATTTTGTATATATTTTTTACTTTAATTAATTTTTGGAGAATAATATTTGTTCCTTTAAAAAAAAAAAGACATTGATATTTTGTTTCTCATTTTTATAAAGATAAAATACAAAAAAGAACAAGAAACTTATAAGGGACCATCAAACAATTGGATAAACGATGGTTGACTGAAGAAAAAACAACTACGATTGACTGAAGAAAAGAACAATACTTTTCACTGTGAATCGTACGAACCAGCAAGTCATAATTATTGAGCAGCAAAATGCATGTGACAATATAAATCGCATGGGCATCTGCAAATCCTTGCTACCGCAACCTTTGGCATGGCTGTGTGTAAGAAACCATCAACGACTGAGAACTTTTTGATTGACACCAAAGATGAATCCTAGAATCTCATCACGGAAGAAGCTACTTAATCTTGAAGTTGAGATATTACAGGTAGTGAAAAATGTCGTCTCCTTCAATTATCACACCATTGTTAGCCACCATGAATTATTAGACGGTCGAAAGAAAAGCTTAGTGATACTGAAAAATCTCTTGGAGCATAAAAACGTCCAACACTTTCTTTTTCTTCAAGCAAACAAAAAGACTTCAAACTGGAAGGGAGGGTTTCCACGTACATATGGATTTTGAAGACATTGATTTAACATGCTCCTCCTCATATTGGATCACATCAAGATTCAAGCATCAATAAATACTAGGCAATACGGTTCCAAACATGTCATAGGTGTTTCATCTATTTGTCTGCCATACCGAGTTTGCACACATTCCTTCCTCTCTTCTCAATCTTGATATCTCCTCTCTGACACAAAGATAACCTTTGCGCGATATCAGTTCATCAACGACAATAAAATTATGAACGTTAATGGGATTGCATAGAAAAAGAATTTCCACTGAGTTGGTGGAGAGTTAGTACTAAATTACCTATTCATTAGATTATTAGTTAGTGAAGTCTAGTGAAAGCTTCTGGAGGTTTAAAAGATGGTGTGTTGATTAAGCTATCCAGTAAAATAGGAACTAAGCGATAGGTGTAAATTTGTGCAAGAAAAAGTGAAGCTTCTGTTGAGCAACACACAAGCTTGTGGGTACCATTTCCTTGCAATTCACGAAGGAATGGTGCGTGATGTGCGTCACATAGGATAGATAATATGAGAGAGAGAAGACGTGAAGAATGAGGAACTGCAGCCAGCCAGCAGATGGTGGGTGATGTATCCGAGGCCGTGGGTGGCATCTTTTAACTGGGGGAGCTCACGACTAAAAAGCTATTATAAATCTCTAATGCTCGCCCTTCTTTTGATCACCCACCACAAGAAGCTGACACCAATTCCACTGTCAGAAAGCAATTGTCTACCATTCAGTAATAAGCTCAACTGGGATGACTAATGCCATGATCTCTCCGTTGATGTGAGCTAAGTTTAATTTTATGCCCCTAGAGTTTTGTTTCTTCTTCTTCTTCTTATTTTTAGATGATTTTAGCCAACAAGAAATTACTTACTTTATCGAAGTATTTTTAGAGTTTGTTTTTGCTTTCTCATTTCTTTTTCTAACACATTAGTGACTCGATTGAAACGATCCAATTTTCTTTTCCACTCAGAACAAAATTCTAAATTATAATATCACCGTCATTTATGTACGTACCTTCCAAAAAATAATATTATAAATCTTATATTTTTCTCTCATCAAACTTAAGTATGCAATCTTATATCTAAATATAAAAAAAAAAAAAATTTCATGACTTAATCTGAATCACCCAAATTAGAGTAAGGCCCGCCCTCTGAATAAAAGAGGACTTTGAAACCTAGCTCTAGCCCAAAAATCTAACCCGATCTTTAAAAGATCATGCAACAGATGTTCAAAAGCTTGAAATCAAGATCAAATGCTAACCAAAAACATGTGCAGTCTCAACTTTAGTCTCATGTGTGGTAAGTTCTTGATCCACCAACGATTCATCAGTTGAGAGTGTCTCAAACCACTAAGAGATAGCAGCATCCTATTCGTCATCATAGCCAACATCAAAAAGAAGAAGAAGAAGAAGAAGAAGAAAAAAAGGTTCGGAGTGCACCACTTATTCTTCCAGTGGCTTGAAAAGATGATGCGTCCTCTTTCAATCTCCCATGACAACCAAGGAAATTATGGTCAATCATGTTCGTATATGGACTCAACTAGTTCCACATATCATGTATTTTTTGGCATATCCGAAGAGAGGTGAATGAGATCGTACCTGCTCTCAAATGTCATCGTGGACAAAAACAAATGAGCAAGATGGTTTTCATAGGAGATGCTCATAACTAAACTGTTTGATTTAGTATATATATATATATATATATATATATATATATATATATATATATATATATATATATATATATATATATATATATATAATCTCTCTCTCTTGGTTGAGCTTATGGTTTGCCGGCCATGTATCCATTTAGTTAGTATATATTTCTTGGTTAAGTGTGTATCTCTTGGTTGAGTTTAGGAAATGCATACACTGCCCTCTTAAGAAAGATCTTGTACTTTTTATGATCATCTATCTATTTTTTTTAGATTACAATATAAAATATTTAAGCATTATTATCAATTCTTTAAGATATTGTCCAATTCTCTTATGCTTGTTTGATCTTCTTTCAATTAACTTTCAAATATGATCAAATTTACATCGGTACTAATTCATCAACTCTCTTAAAGATTGTCATATGAAATATTTTGGCTATATGATGGGAGTGGATAGTGTAAATAGGAGCAGCACTTTTGGCATGATGCTTAGTGGATTTGGTGATGGGATATAAATAGAAATAAATTTTTATATATGAATATATAGTAGTAGGTCATAACACACAGCAGAATTAAATGGAATCACAATCAAATAGAACACTAAGATATACATAAAAAACTCCTCCAATATGGAGGATAAAAATCATGGGGCAAACTAAAGATAATTTATAATAATAATAATGAATATATAAATCTCAATCTCTTGCCCAAAATCCTGGCAACAATCACAAGAGAATAACTGAGATACAAGGATTACGTCACTGTGCACAATATCTAAATTCTTTCCTAAATAATCACAGTAAAAATTTATTATATGTTTGATCTAAGCTGAGATGAGAATACTACCTAGATGATGAGAATAGTCTCTCTATATTATCCTTGTTTTATTTCTTTTCTTTCTCTCTAGATTTTTATCTTTTTCTCCTCCTTTTTGTTGTTGCTACTGTCAAGATCTCACCTGCTACCTTATTTATATCTATTTTCGTAGTCATCACGTACTTTCCTAATATAAATTAAGATTAAATAAAGAAAAAAAATGGATTATGAGTTATTGAAGTCCATTATAAACTGAACCCTGAACAACCCTGGCTCATTTGTAGTCCTTCAAAAGCAGTACTGTACTCTTGTTGCCGAAGGACGCGAGCCCCAAAGGAGCACTACTGCACTATTGGCATGATGCTGAACTTGACAGACTGACTCAGGTGGAAAGAAGACACACGTCGGGAGATTAAGACAATCGACCCAGCAATCCACTCGATCTACAGTCCGACACTGACTTGCACATGCTTTTGACCTGATCAGGATTATGATCGTTCGCCTGACATGGATTCCATCAAAGGTGCTCGAGTTCTCATGTAGCAGGACCCGATGTTGGGGTGAGGCCAAAGAATCCTTGGCTTTCTCCTTACCAAATTAGATCATTCATATTTAGTTTCAATAGCTATCATCAGTAGGCGATGAAATCACTATATGCATTGAAGTAGAACGTTGCCAACTACTCGACATGGGACATGAGTCGCCCCACCTGAGCTGCTCATGTCGGGCCACGAAGCATCGCAATCTAATCAACGTCAAACTGTCTTGCCACTAAATTTCCTCACGTCAGCTCATGAAGCGTCCCTGCATGTTTGATGTGGGTTCGTTTGGATCGACTTCGTCGTTCATAACTAACACTCGTACTTGGCATTATCATTATTAAATGTATGCTTAATTTTATCATATTATCGATCTATCTTTAGCTTTTACACGTTTGGAGTAATGGTTTAAATCGTTACTCAACCGAATTACTCTTTCTTTTCTTTTTGTCTTACCATATGTAGGCTAATGACATTTTTGGTGTGAGAACTATTTTGAAGGTGTCATTTATAACCATACTTTACATGAAATTTTCTGAAGGCGTCTTTATAAGTAGAATCTAGATGAAATATTTTTTCCTTTCTTGTATATATATATATATATATATATATATATATATATATATATATATATATATATATATATGATAAATATAAGGTGTCTATTATGACTTTCCTATGCGGGATATCTAATTTTCCCTTTCCTCTTTCCTGTTGTATTGTATATTACATTTTGTAAAGGTATACTACTTCCTTATCGTTGAAGTTTATCAATTTTAATTAGTTATAATGGTGCATCTATACATCTTTGAATAGTACCTTTCCAAGGTTTGCACTTTTAAGCTCTATAACTAGAGTCATAAGCAACCCCGATATATGTAAAAAAATAATTTTTTTATTATTTTGATTTTCAATTGTGTTGTTTGATTTTGTTTAGCTGCATAGTTTATTGAAAAAAGCTTAATCAAATATCTCCACGATCACACTCGTAGGAGGAATGATATTAGTGATGAGAATATAAAGCGGAATAATCTTTGTATATGAACAAATACTAGTAGGTCATGATATACAACGGAATTAAATGAAATCACAATCAAATATAACACCAAAATATACGTGGAAAACCCCTCCAATGTGAAGGGTAAAAACCACGGGGCAAACTAGAGATAATCCACTATGAGAATAATGAATATATAAATCTTAATCTCTTGCCCTAAACCTTAGCAACAATCACAAGAGAATAACTAGGATATAAGGATTACGTTACTGTCCACGATATCTAAAACCTCCCTAAGTAATCACAGCAAGAGTCTACTGTAGATTTGATCTAACTTGAGATGAGAATACTGCAAGATGATTGAGAATAGTCTCTTTGTGTTATCCTTGTTTTCTTCCATTTCTTTCTCTTGTTTTTCTATCTTTTTCTTCTCCTCTTTGCTACTGCGAAGATCACCACGTTGTTGCCCTTTTCTGCCCAAAAAACGCAGCCACCACACTCCCCCTTATATTGATTTAGGGTTAGGTTAAGAGGGGGTGTGGGCTGTGGGCTGATAAAGCCCACCATGGTGTCACTGACTTAGTTGGTTTTGCCTAAGTCGTGCGGCACCCTTGCATATCCGTCCGCAAAGGTCAACCTCCCCGAAGCCTCCCATATCCCTTAGGACCCACAAAAGAGAGAACGTGTTAGAGAAAACGCCTCATTCGGGATCCACAAGCAAACATTTCCGAAAACACTTTATAGACAATGCAAATTACAAACAGACTTTACAAGCTTTGAATAGTTCCATAACAAAGGGTAAAATGGTTCATTATAGACCAAAAATCTCTCACACATGTCCACATGACATAATTTTTATTTACAAGCCTAAAGCGGCCACCAACTCAACTAAAATGGGACTATTAAGCCTTCGGTCGTCCCTCTACATGCAGTACAAAGCATAAATATATCAAAAGACACGGACATACATAAGCATTACATCAAACATCTTATTTAGAAGTTTGTCCGTGACATTCTCCCCCACTTATTTCTTCAACGTCCTCGTCGAAGCCTTTGCCGACACTACAACTCCTTGCCTTTGCTGAGTCTTCAATCTTCTGTTTCAGCTGCAATGCGCCTCCTAGCTCCCAACTGCTCTCCGTTGCTGTTTTTGAGTAGTCGAACCTTTGATCCGCTATGCTGCTTCAACTCGCCAATGACTCTGACTCTAGTATGGGGTTGGCTGAGTTATGTTGATCCCTATTAGTTCCTGCGGATCCTCTAGATGAAGGAAAAGACCATCCTTACTGCGCTAGTCTCTCAAATGCCTTATGCTGCTTGAACTAGGTGGATACTTGTTGGAGCTTTAACGAGCATTGTCTAGCAAACTTCTGAAGTTTTGGATCATTCCTCTATAAAATTTGCTCATTGACTCTTCTTTCACTTAGTTGTCACATCCATGTAGGTTCGCATCACTTCCGCTTTCGATTGGTATTTCGTTGGGAAATGAAGCGGACAATTTACTCTCAGTAGCACTGATCACCGTTGGTGAGGATTTGACAACTATTGTCTTTCATTATCTTCGAAGGGTCTTTGAACTTGTGCAGAGCTCCTCTATTAGATAGATAAGAGAATTGGGGTACTCGGTTTCACCCATTCTCTTAAGGGTTGAGAAGGAAAAGGTTACTTGACTTCGTCCGCCTCCTCGAGGTTGTACTTCATGTATCGAGCTGGTTACTAGCCTTCGCCTGCTCTTTGCTCACACTTTTGAAGCAATTGAAGTGTTTGCACTCCTTGCGTTGAGTTAGTTACTGTGATTCACCTTCTCAATGCCATCAAACTTCTGGAATGCAGGAAGTTTTCACCCCAACTTGGAGTGATTCTCTCATAGGTTTGGTCGCCTCTGGGATTGTACCGTCTTCTCCATCAACCCTGCCGCCTACTCCACTAAGTAGCAAAGGTACAGCACTGCGTACTGCCTGCTTCATTTCTTGGTCATGCACTTTTGTCTGACCCAAAGTCCTTCACTTTCGGCTATCTTGATGAGAAGCTCGTTGACACCAGTCTTACGAAGTTCCTTGGCCTCTGCCCTTCAGTCTTGTCTCGATACTTGGAGTTTGCCTCTACATGTTCCACCTCCTTGGCCCCTTTTACGACCAAGCGCTCTCCCTCCATGAGAGTAAAGGATCAATGATTTTCACGGAAGTCCCGCATCTGCAATACCATGGCGCTACCAAGCCCATGGCCCTACTATCCGTCGCCTTATATCTGCATCCCTTTTCTTCACGATCAGTAGATATGTCTCTATGGCACTCCTCCGAGTCCACCTCCATTCTAACTTATGCTTGATTTTGGGTAGCTAAGTCCCTTTGAACTTGTCGTCGCTTCCTCGCCCCTTTCGACCCCCTACTTCAACACCTCTATGTTCTCCAAGCAGCTCCCTTTGATCGATGGAAAGACAGATTACAACTCTCATGCATAGCCTCTGCCATCACATTATAGGGTTTGCATCGATTTTGTTCTCCTTAGCTTCCTTAGGAGCAACGTTCGCTTACTCGACCTTATCCTCTGACTTGCCGGGCTCCCTTAAGCGAATATGAGCTCTGGAGTAGTCCAACTCTCCAATTGCTTCAATCATACCTCTGCATGATCAAGTCCCTCCCATGGGACTCACTAGTACTTGCATTCGAACTTTTTCCCTTGGTGGAACACAGCCCCCATATGCTGATGACCAAGGCTTTCATCCGATGCAAAATTTGATGCACGCACGGAAGACCCGCCTCTGCGGTACCATGGCCTTCACTGCTTGAATCCATAGCCCTTCTTGTTGTCGTGTTGTTCACCGAAGTGGAGCTTCCAGTAGCTCCCGATCATACTTCCGTATGATCTAGTCCCTCACGGGACTATGTCGTGTGTATCGCATTGCCACGAACTATTCCACCACGATCCGCTGCACCATGTCACCTCCTGGTGACATCTCCATTGCATTCTGATCCTTGTGGGATGAACTCGAATTGTGATCCCTCCATATGTGGCCTCTGCCAATACATCGCAGGGTCTCTTCCACCTTCGATTTTGTTCGCTCATTTGGGAATCAACCTTCATCCACCCACTCTTGGGTCACACCTAGATGAAGCACCGCTCTAGGACAATCCGTCGCCTAGTAGCTCCCGAAGTCCACTGACTTCGCTGTAATTAGTGCACCATTGTCTGGATCCTGGGCCTCTGCCCCTACCAGCACAATCTCCGCTGTGCACCGTTTCCTACCTAACAACTTGAACGGCAACACTATGGCATATTCTTTAAGAGTACATGCCTCCGCATCCTCTTGCCCCATGCCAAGGCCTTCTAAACCCAACTTTGCCTCCGCAAATTAAGTTGCCTTAGTTCCTCCATCAAATACTTTTCTGAGATAAGGTGCATGTGCCCAGAAGCTCCCTTCGTCTTTGGCACCATGCAAGATGAGTTCGCTCCATCAGAATGAAGGACCCATGGAACAACATGATCCTGCTCTTATCTCTATAAGAGTTCATATCCTTGACCTTTATCCAAGGAAAGCATTGTGCCTCTGCTCCATGTTTCAACTTTTATGTTGGCTCCCTTTATATGGCTTAGGTGCTTCGCCAAGTTGCACCCAAGTTGCTCCTCTCCTTGAGTTGATGGTGGCCTTCGCGCCCACCATTCCACGGGTCAGCCCTCCCTTGAGTCCGATCTCCATATCGACTCCAAGTGTGCCTTCATTTGTGTTGCTTTGGGTTGCTCCCCCACTTGATCTCGCAATGCATCCTCTCAAGCGAGATCATGCGATGACTCCTCGTCGCTTACTCGGTCCATTGAGCTTCATAGAGTTATTGTTTGTTGAGGTACTCCTCCTCAACATGTGCGATCTATTGCACATTATTCTCCCTTTGGAGAGCCAGGACTTATCCCTCATGGATATCTATCTCATTGGAGCAATATCTCTCTTCGTTTTGGAGACCACCATCCCCTTGGACAACTCCGATTTGCTGAACAAACTGTGTGTTGTTCCGCCTCCTACAAACGCACTTGCTAGATTGTGACTCCACATCAATATAGCTCCCGTTGCACCACTCAAGACCTAGCAACATGCTGAACTCGTTGCACACTTCAGCCTCCTACGGATGTATCCTTCACATGCCGAAGAGAAAGTTTCAATGCTCTATGGCGTCGAGTTTCGATCGCCTTGGGATGGCCCCGAATATTCCATTGTCCGCATATAAGCCCATACATGAGTACCAAATTCTTCGAGTTAGCAATTCCCCTCACCTCTGTGAGCTTTACACAACTCTTTCGATCGCTGAGCAACTCATTCCACCTTGGATGGTCTCATTCTTTACCAAGTGCCTCGCTTGCCTTGAGCATCATCAAGTATAGTTGTCAACGTTGAGTCGTAGCTCAAACTCAGCCATCCCAACCTTTGTGCGTTCCGCATTCTTCCAAGCTTGTCTGTTCTCGTGGTGACTCTTGCGTGAAAGATTGGTCATTCCTCTGAATGCCAATCTCAGATGCCCGCTCCTCTAAGCGACTCCTTTTCCCTATATCTCCATGCTAGTTTTCCCCCAAACGATCGCGCGTGTGCTAACTGCCCTCAACGCAGCCCCGCTAGGTCCCCCACGTTTGCATGCTAAGTGTTTCTATGAGTACTTGTCCCGCTCTGATATCATCTGTCATGGACTTAGCTGGTTTTGCCTAAGTCGTGCAACACCCTTGCGTGTCCATCCGCAAAGGTCAGCCTTCCCGAAGCCTCTCATATCCCTTAAGACCCACAAAAGAGAGAACGGGTTAGAGAAAATGCCTCTTTCGGCATCCATAAGTAAACATTTCCGAAATCACTTCATAGACAATGCAAATTACAAACAGACTTTATAAGCTCTGAATAGTTGCACAATAAAAGGTAAAATGGTCCATTATAGATCAAAAATCTCTCATACATGTCCACATGACACAACTTTTATTTACAAGCCTAAAGCGGCCACCAACCTAACTAAATTAAGACTATCAAGCCTTCGGTCATCCCTCTACATGATGTATAAAGCATGAACATACCAAAAGACATAGACATACATAAGCATTACATCAAACATCTTGTTTAGAAGTTTGTCCGTGACAATGGGCTGAACCCACTTTGGGCTGTCAACCCAACAACCTCCCCCTTCAGCCCATAAGGGAGGTTGTCCCATGACTCCTCAATGTGAAGCCATGCCGACCAACTGTCGGCATATTGTTGGAAAATCATGGGGGTGACATCACATGCGCAGCGGAAGAATAAGAAAACAAAATCCCCGATTCCCAAAAAGATGTTCATCGTCGTGCGAAGATTGGTATGCAAAAATCCGCGAAACAGGAAACTACGTATAAAGTAGATTGTGTTACCTAGGGAGATCGTATATCCATGTTTCCTTGCAGATCCTTAGGAGAGGGTAAAGGAGGTCAAGCGTCCTCCTCTCTAGCGGTGATCCACACAGTAGGGTTGCGACGACGCTCCTCAAAACTCCAGGCCTGCTCTGAGGTGGAGAGGAAGAGGAGAATAGGAAAGATAAGCAAAGACTCTAGCCTATGAGGCTGTGAATCCCTCCTATTTATAGAGATCCCGTGTCAAACCCTAATGAGTCCTTCCCTAGTGGGTATTGGATCTGCATCCAATAAGACAAGGGCTCCGTCGGATATCTCATATCCGAACCTCTACTCATCGCAATGCCTACCATATGTGTGTGACCCTCTAGGCCCAATATCGAGCTGGCCGTGAGTCATACCTGTCAGAACTCCTTCTAACTCAGTGAATTATTATCTCTGTAATAATTCACTCGACTCATCGACTACGGACGTACTATGCCACTACGCCGTAGTCCCCAGACGATACAGGGGAATCCAATCCATTGGACCTGTCTGTCCTCAGTTACCATGTACCTATAGTCCCTCATCCATCTAATATCCCAAAGACCGTATATCGAGCATGGTGCTGTCAGACCTATACGGTTTCTACTCAAGTCTCGCTCTAATCGGATTCTCCCGGAGAACTCTTTCTCTCTCAACCCGAATGACCCTGGCCAGGGATTTGTCTGAGCAAGAACACATGGGATATTCCTCTCATGACGCCGAGAGTGGATGATCCTCTGTCGACACTCAATAGCCCTTGTAAGGTCGACTACCACTCCCAATGACCAGTTGTACTAGATCTGGGACAGCCAAACCTATAAGTCTGGTATCAAAGAGTGGAGCACTCATATAGGACATCCTTGGTGTCTCAAGTCTAAGGACCAGATACACCACTATGACTACGGAATCACTGTCTAACAATAAGGCATCATCAACCATCCAGCATTCCGTAAGCGGATC
This sequence comes from Musa acuminata AAA Group, assembly GCF_036884655.1. Taxonomy (NCBI): domain Eukaryota; kingdom Viridiplantae; phylum Streptophyta; class Magnoliopsida; order Zingiberales; family Musaceae; genus Musa; species Musa acuminata. The sequence continues at coordinate 20,265,082 of NC_088331.1, forward strand.
AATCAGTGAACTCATTCTCCAATGAGCACCTGTACTGTATCCCTAGTGTCCCTACGCAAGCAGTTATGAGACCAGCTGCATCCATCATATGGACGGGTATACAGCACACCAATCTATCCGGTTATCACGATGTCCCTCTCGAGTAACCTATGACCGGGATTATTTAGGATATGTGTTTAAAGGTGAATCGATCTCATTATCGTGATCTCATCACGATCCGATTCCCATTGCACAAATCCAAGGACATCACAATATATATATATGCATTTATGCAATAGTTATAAAGTGATATACGCCAAAATATAATAAGCAAAAAGATTCTATATCAAGTCACACGTGTCATCACTCACGTGATTGGCTTGCTGGGCACCTATGACTAGCACATATCTCCTATCTTTCTTTTGGTAAAGTTTTTGTCAACATGTCTGCTCCGTTGTCATCTGTGTGAATTTTTTGAAGCTGCAACTGCTTCTCTTCAAATACATTTCGAATCCAATGGTATCTGACATTGGAATGAAACATTGGGTTCATTCCCCAAATGGATAGCACTCTGGGTTCTTACACAAATGGATGGCACTCTGGCTATCACAATGCACCACATAATTTTCTTGTTTCAGCCCCAATTCTTGTAAGAATTCTTTCATCCATAACATTTCTTTGCATACCTCTGTAACAGCAATATATTCTGCTTCTATGGTGGAGAGAGAAATACACCTTTGTAACCTGGATTGCCATGACACAGCTCCCCCTGCAAAGGTAAGTACATAACCTGAAGTAGACTTCCTCGTATCTATATCTCTTGCCATATTTGCATTTGTGTAACCTGTTAACACATGTGGTCCACCTCCAAAGCTTAAACAAACCTTAGAGCTCCCTTTGAGATATCTAAAAATCTACTTCACTACTGCCTAGTGCTCTTTGCTTGGATTTGTAAGAAATCTGGTAGTAACACTAACTGCATATGCGATGTCTGGCCTCGTACATACCATTGCATACATTAAACTTCCAACTACTGAAGCATAAGGAACCTTTTGCATTTTCTCCTTCTCCTCATCACTTGACGGACTCTATTCTGAGCACAACTTGAAGTGACCTGCAAGAGGAGAACCAACTGGTTTTGTATTGCTCATACTGAATCTTTCCAATATCTTCTAGATGTATTTCTCCTGTGACAACTAAATCTTCTTATTTTTCCTGTCATGAGAAATCTGCATACCCAATATTTGCTTTGCTGGCCCTATGTCCTTCATTGCAAAAGACTCACTCAGCTCCTTCTTCAATCTGTCAATTTTAGACACATCTTTCCTAAGAATAAGCATGTCATCAACATAAAGTAAGAGAATAATAAAATCCTCACCAAACCATTTGATGTACACATAATGATCTGAAGCCATTCTTTTGTATTCATTTTCTGTCATAAATGAATCAAACTTTCTATACCACCTTGGAGCTTGCTTTAGCCTATACACGCTCTTCTTCAATTTGCAGATAAAGTTCTCTTTACCTTTGACTTTGAAGCATGCTGGTTGCTCCATATAAATTTCCTCCTCCAAATCCCCATAAAGGAAAGTTGTCTTCACATCTAACTGCTCAACCTCCAAGTCCTGGCTAGCAACAATACCAAGAGCAACACGAATAGAAGGCATTTTAATAACAAGAGAAAAATCTCTTCAAAGTCAATACCTTTCTTTTGACCAAAGCCTTTCACAACCAATCTAGCTTTGTACTTTGATTGAGAACAATATCCTTGAGTCTTCAACCTGAAAACCCACTTGTTCTTCAAGGCCTTCATTTCATTTGGTAGTAGCACCAAATCATAAGTGTGGTTCTTCTGAAGAGCATTCATCTCTTCCTGCATAGCAACTAACCACTTCTCTTTCTGCTCACTTTTAACTACTTCCTGATAATTCTCTGGTTCATTTGCATCAGTAAGCATCACATACTCATCTGTAGAGTACCTTCTGGAAGGTTGACATTGTCTAGAAGATCTTCTCAACTAATGTTCTGCGGAAAGTTGCTCTCCAACTTCTTCTTGCTCAACATGTCCTGCAGGTAGATCAACATCAGGCTCTACGCTATCTTCCTGCACATCTCCCTCATCACCCTGATATACTGGAGGAGTAATTGGATCATAATCTACTAATGCTTCTGCAGAAGTATTGGTTGGTGCCTTCTTCTTCAAATCTTCAAAAGTTTGATCCTCAAAGAAGACTACGTCTCTGCTTCTAAACACCTTCTGCTTTTTTGGATCCTAAAGCTTGTAACCAAAATAATCATGTGAGTAGCCAAGAAAAATATATTTTTAGACTTACCATCCAGCTTGGACCTCTCATTGTCTGGAATATGTGCAAATGTATGACAACCAAACACTCTCAAATGCCTATAGGAAACATCTTTCCCTCACTATACATGCTCTGCAACATGACCATCTAGGGCTGTATATGGTGATAAGTTGATTACATCAATTGCAGTCCTTAAAGCCTCATCGTAAAACCTTTTGGGTAGCTTGGCCTGTGATAGCATACATATGATCTTTTCCATGATGGTGCGGTTCATCCTCTCTACAATAGCATTATGCTGAGGTGTACCAGGAACTGTCATATCATGTTGGATCCCATGTGACCTACTATAATCATTAAATAATCCTGTATACTCACCACCATTATATGATCTTATGCATTTCAATTATCTTTTTGTCTCTCTTTCAACCCTGGCATGAAACTCTTTGAAGACATTAATAACCTGATCTTTGGTCTTCAAAGCATAGGCCCAAATTTTCCTGGAAAAATTATCTATAAAAGTGACAAAATAAAGTACACCACTTATACCAAGAACATCAACAGATCCACCAGAAGTTTTTGTCCTCAAAGGACCATATACATCTATATAAACATGGTCTAAGGCATGCATTTTTCTAGACAAAGCAAGACTAGCAAATGAAACTCTATGTTGTTTACCTGCCAAACAATCAATACAAGGGTTCATATATATACCTTTGAGGTCTGGTAATACCTCTCTCTTGGAAAGAGCTTGCAGCCCCTTCTCGTTCATGTGTCTCAATCGCCTATGCCAAAACTCCATGCTGAAGTCTTTTTCTATAGCATTTAACTGCTCACCATAAGCTTTAGCCTGTAATCTGTACAAAGTATAACATTTCTTTCCATCTGTACAAAGTACAAAGTATAACTATCATTAGCTATCATAGTCTTCATTATCTAGCCTTCCAACTGAAATTAAATTCAGCCTTAAGTCAACCACATGCCTCACATCCTTAAGCACCAACTTGCAGCCAAGGTTGATCTTTAAATGGATATCACCCATGCCTATGATGTCTGCTGTGCCATAGTTGCCCATCTTGACAACACCAAAATTTTCAAACCTGTATGTAGCAAAAAACTCCGTCCATAGTGTAGCATGATAAGAAGCACCTATGTCAATCACCCACTCAATATCCTGACACACACAAGAAAAAATATCATCAGAAGGAGACAAAATCAAATAATCACCACCTTGCACTATAGCTATGATATTATCTTTTGACTCTATAGACTCCACTTCTTTTTCCTTTTTCTTGCTCTTCTTAAATTGCTTATATTGGTTCTTGGAATGTCCTTTCTCACCACAGTTATAACAAATAATATCTTTTCTTGATCTTGACTTGCTCCTACTCATGCGTGTGACTTGCTCCTACTCATGCGTGAACTGCTTCTAGACTTTGACCTTCCTTTGTTCTCTGAGATAAGTGCTTGTGAATCATTCTGAGATGTTGCTGAACTCTTTCTTCTCAACTCCTCATTCAACAAACTGCTTGTTAGACTCATAGTGACAATACCATCTGGCGCAGAATTACTGAAGGAAACCACTAGTGTCTCCTAACTTTCTGGTAATGAATTGAGAAGTAACAATGCTTGCAACTCATCATCAAGAGACATTTTCATAGAGGACAACTGGTTAGTAATGCTTTGCATTTCATTCAAATGCTTGGCAATAGAAGCACCCTCTCTATATTTTAGGTTCACAAGTTTTCTGATAAAAAAAGCTTTGTTGCCAGTTGTTTTTCTTTCATAGAGACTTTCCAACTTTTTCCAAAGAGAATATGCAGAAATTTCAGTAGAAACATGGTGAAAGACACTACCATCAAGCCACTATCGAATAAACCCAACTGTTTTTCGATCTAACCTCTTCCACTCATCATCTATCATAGTTGTGGGTTTTGCACTATCCCCCTGCAAATGTCCATACAAATCTTTGCAATACAAGAGATCTTCCATTCTTGGTTTCTATATCATCCAATTGTTTCCATTTAAACTAATCATGCAAGAAACATTATTGGCCTCCATGTTCAAATACAAAAATTAAATCACCAAAACCGTTGCTCTGATACCAGTTGATAGGGATATAAAACAGAATAACCTTTGTATATGAACATATACTAGCAGGCCATGATATGCAGCGGAATTAAATGAAATCACAATCAATTATAACACCAAGATATATGTGGAAAACCCCTCCAATGTGAAGGGTAAAAACCACGGGGCAAACTAGAGATAATCCACTATGAGAATAATGAATATACAAATCTCAATCTCTTGCCTTAAACCCTAGCAACAATCACAAGAGAATAACTAGGATACAATGATCATGTCACTATCGACAATATCTAAAACCTCCCCAAGTAATCACAGCAAGAGTCAACTGTAGATTTGATCTAACTTGAGATGAGAACACTGCTAGATGATTGAGAATAGTCTCCCTGCGTTGTCCTTATTTTCTTTCCTTTCTTTCTCTTGATTTTCTACCTTTTTCTTCTCCTCTTTGCTGCTGCCCTTTTTTGCCCAAAAAATGCAGCCACCTTCTTGCCAAAACGCAGCCACCACACCCCCTCTTATATTGATTTAGGGTTAGATTAAGAAGAGGTGTGGGCTGTGGGCTGAACCCACTTTGGGCTGTCAGCCCAACAATTAGTTGAATCTTGGGTTATGATTCTTCATTGATTTTCATGCATCGGGATGGAATTTTGCCTTAAAACTATATTTAGGCATCGATGGGTTATTTCTTAAATCTTATCATTTAATTTATTATTTTTCTTAATGTGTACATTTAATTTTATTCTAATAATTTAAGATGAAATCTTGGTAGATTTTGATTAAAGATTAATGAAGAATTAAAAAATAAATAAATTATTTTCCTTTAGTTGCATTGTGATGTCATATTCTTTCACAATTATAACTCTCCATTTGATTTACATAAGAATTAACATCACAATGTTGGATAAAATTAAAGATAGGATAAAGTAAAACATCCATTGAGCAATTTATTCCCATGATGAAGTAGGGACTTCGTCAAGGTGTTCAATTGATAAGAATGTACTAGTAAATATTTGAGACTAAAATTTTGAACTCTCAAGAGTTGTTTTGGTCAAATGTGATTGTGTCGTCTCTTTATGATCTTGTTATTTCCAATCTTATAATTTGGTCAATTATTTCAGGAACTTATTGCATATTGCAATGCAATGTTGAATGTTAAAATTGTTTAGTAATTTATAAAACATTCTTTTACATAATTTTACCATTTTATGATTTAGCATAAGTGTAATTGGTATGAACCATGAACTTGATATTGGCAAAAAGAATAGCTCAAAACGCCCTTTGTAACTTAATAATCATCCTTCCACTAACACTAAATCATAGAAAAATAGATATATGGCAGATCTTAAAGCTAGTACGATTGGGACTTTACTATGTGATATCATTAAATATTTATTATGCTTCTCTCTCTCTCTCTCTCTCTCTCTCTCTCTCTCTTCGGAAGGAATTGTGAGATTTACATGTTCTTTCATTGTATTTTAATTATTTATTTGATCATCCGATGATGGTATTTCAGTGCTTCTTTTTCATGTTTGTTCATCCATGGTTTAGTATACAATATTTATCTTAGTTTTAATAATATAATTGCCTTTATCACGTGGGAATAATTTGGTTGATATAGACATTGTTTAATTCGTATAGCGTTGCAAATAGATGATAGCATGTTGAATATCCCGATTTATCTAGGTAAAATGCACCACGTAGTAATATAGATTTTTTTATTGATTATATTTTTTATTTATGATAAATATAATTATTGGCTATCACCAATGTGGTGATGGATATATGTTCGGTCTTGGTTCATCGGAGTAATTCTAATAATAAATTTCTTATTGTATTCTTTGAACATTAGATGGTATCTTTTTTTTCTTTTTTCCTATTTGTTTTAGCCTATAGAATTTGCCTCATGTTTATTTTATCTTATATTTCTACTTTATAGAAAAATAAGATAACTATTAAGACAAGAATGCACCAATACATCATTCACTTCAAATTTTCCCATGGCTTCCCTATATGACCCTCTTTATATTCAATTCCATTTGCAAGAGATGTCATCATCTCATCACTCGTAATCCTCCCATGACTTCCGTACAATACTCTTTATATTCAATTATGTTTATAAGAGATGGCATCACCTCATCACTCATGACCCTGCCTGTATTCATGTGCTAGCACTTATGTATCTATGGATCACCCGACTTTATATATATACATGGATGTATAATTGAATTTCAACTCATCAATATAATTGGAAAACTCAATATTGTTAGTATCAAGTCGATACTAAGAAGGGGGAGAGGGGTGAATTAGTGCATACCTAAAAATTATATTGAGTCAAAAATTGATAAAACTGTATCAAGTGTTTAACTTTGAAAACATTCATAAAAGTGTACAAAGTAGTGAAGAAATAAAGCAGTTTGCAATAAAGGTAAATAGCAAAATAGAAATGTAAACTGATTTATAGTGGTTCGGTCATTGCGACCTACGTCCACTCCTGATTCCTCTTCACTTAAGGCCACTGACTTCCACTGTCGATCTTCTTTCCAATGAATGAAGATCAACTACCCTTACACTCTTTCTCCTTTTCATAGGTTTAGGAGAGAATATTTACACCCCTCGTTTATAAGTGTTCCCTCACACACCTCCTTTAAGACTATCACTAAGCTCTTAGAGGATGGACTCTATACTTAAAAGAGTTTTACAACCTTGGAATCATATACTTTTTCCTCTCTTTTTATGTATATTATAAGCAAAAATTTGTGGGGTATTTATAGACCCCAAATGACTTCAAAACTTAGAGCTAAAATTCAAATCTTTAAGTTTTTGAGGTACGGGCGGTACCACCGCTTGCTAGTCTGACACTATGCGATATCACCGCCTGACAGTGTGGAAAAGTGTGTTATTAATTTTTTTTATCTCATGGGTAGTTCCACCTAATCGTGTGTGATCGATTGAGCCTTCCATTTGACCCAAAACAGTCCCAACTCAAGCCCAATGGGCCCCTAATTGAGTTGGAATGGTTATACCCAAAACCAACTCAATTACGACATAAATTAACTCGATCTAGATAAATTATTATAAAGCACAAATCATCTATTGTCCGACATGTCATTGGTTCTTTCAGCGCTTCGTTCGATCCTTCGGTGCATCGTCCTCTCTGGCGTATTACCCAATCGGCATGTTGACTCTTGCAACTTTCAATCTCCTTGGCGCAATGTTCGATCCTTTGGTCAAATGCCCAAACTCACAGCACGAAGTCCTTTTGTCGGCATGTCGACCAATCCTCCGGCCCGACATCCAATCTCATGACATGTTCAACTCTGGCCCAATGTCCGATTCTTCCTACTTCAATCAATTTATCTTGATCGACTAGTCCTATGTCACTCAAAATGTAAATTGGATCACAATCTCATCAATTAATTTCATCATCAAAATTCAAGATTCAATAATAATTTTTTTTTATGATGACATTTAATTGATGATAAAATTAAACTAAACTCTCCCTATTAATATATCATATTGAAATAAGGCATCATTCAAATAAATGATGACCTACTAGTCTAAGTTGAAATGATTTTAATTATAAATTATATTATATACAATACATTATATACATCATCATAAAATCATTAGTATTGCTTGCATCATTCCAAATCATAAGTTGAAGTATTATATGCATAATACCAAATCATCATTTATATTTTTAAATTATAAAATCATCATTACATACATGATTCCAAATTATCATTCATAATAAAATCATACTATGCATGATCATCATCATACCTTCTTCCCCTTTATCGTCAACAAAAATGAGAAAAGTGAAACTAATCATTTATGAGACATAATTTTAAATTATTGTATAATTTCATGTCTTTGAAACATCATATATCAATACTTTAGATATGTGAAAGTGAGCAATATTTGCTTCTACTTGAAAAATGTAAGCTAATAATTTTCTTTCGAGATGTGCACACTAGTTCTCCCCCTTTGTCATTGGCAAAAAAAAAGAAGTAAAACTTATAAGTTTTTAGATATGCAAGCTAGTAATATAGCAAGTTTTGAATATGCAAGCTAGTAAGTTTTTCACATATGAAAGTTAGCAAAAGTTTACATCTTTTGAGATGTGCAAGATAGGCTATTTTTGCATCTTCTCGAAATATACAAGTTAGCAAACTTTTCTTCTCTTTTGAGATAATCAAGCTAGCAATTTTAGCAAGTTTTACATCATGCAAGCTAGCAAATTTTATATCATTTTAGAACATTCAAGCTAGCAAGTTTTCCTCTCTTTGAAATGTGTAAGTTTTGCTCCCCCTTTGTTATTGTCAAAAAGAAGGGATGGTTACAATAGTTCAAAACTTTTTTCATTAATCATTTTTCAAATCATTAAATGAAATATATCAAGAAAAATTAACTTGGTGATGAAATATACAATTCATGAAAATAAGAGAGTATCATAAATAAATCATGACATGAAAAATATCAAACATCATTTGAATACCAAAAGACATGATTCATTTTAACAAATCTCTTCTTTTATAAATAACAAAAAAAAAAGAAGAATAGAATGGTAAAATATCTTGATTTATGCATAAGAAATCTCATGATATATATAGAAAATATCCTCTTAAATAAAATGCATCATAGAGAATTTCAAGAATATCGAAAAATCAAGATAAAAATCATGATTCATTTGGATAAGTATTCTCTTTAATAAATGATAAAAGAAACATAAGAGATCAAATGAGAGATCTTGATTCATAAAAAAATTCTCAAGTTATATATGTCAAGGAATCAAGATCATAATTTGGATAAAAATTTATTCAAATTCAAATCATCAAAATCACTTTCTTAATTCAAGAGATAATACAAAATGGATTCATCACTAAGAATCACTTATTGAAAAATTGAAAAGCTTTAGAGATATTTTCAAGAAAAAAATACATTCTACCCCTTTTTGTTTCAATTTAAGTGATTTGATTTCATATAAGCATGCCCAAGTTTTTTAACCCAAATCAAAAAATGCATCATCGTTTAAAAAAAATAGAAAATTATCACAAAAATCATCAAGTCCAATAAGCCATAAATCATAAAAATCATCATGACTTCAAATCATTATGCATAATTAAATCATTAAATCATCAAGCATAATTTCATTAAACATAAAGTATTTTCAAAATCATTTTGTTTCGGCTAGTGAGTTTTGTGTTGGATCTCGGTTATAAGCCTTGAGCATCCACTATCAAGATTTTGCTCATAGTTTTCGATTGTAGATATTTCTACACGAAATGTGAGTTTCCTTTAGGTACCCATTTGGCTTTGGGTCCCTCATGGTTAGATCTATCTATCTTGATTTTTGGCATATGATCATTTATGGTTCCTTTAGGAACCCAAACTAATTTATATAAGTCATACTTCTTGAATGGACATTTATATCCAAAATGTCCACACCTACCACAAAAATTACATCTATTTTCATGGGAAATATATAATGTGGGTACTTTAACAAAAATTGTTAGCTTTTGTTGAGTGTTACTCACAAAGCTGATTCTTTTCTATCTACGAACATGACTCTTATTTACAAGAATCATGTTTAAATATTTGCTACATATTTTAAATTTATCTAACATTTATTGTAATAGCAAAATTTTCTTTTTGTATGAGTTTAACTCTTCACACTTAGTGCAAGGAGTTAACATGCAATTATTATGCTTATTTTTTATTTTTAAAATTTACTAGCAAGAGAAGCATTATTTTTTTTAGTAATTTAAAATTCTTACCAACTAATTTAAATTCATTATACAAATCATTGAATGCATCAAATAATTCATTATAAGGTAATGACATTTTGGTTGAGTCATTTACCTTATTGTCGAGAGCCATCAAAGTGAAGTTCGCCACTTCGTCTTCAACAGTTTACTCCTCATCTTCGAATGCACTCGTTTCTTCCCAAGTCACATTAAGTTCTTTCTTCTTTTTATATTTATTTTTATTCTTTGATTCTTATTTTTAAGGACTTTTATATTCGTGCTTAATAAATTATCATTTTGATTATCTTAATAAATATAAAATTTGTGTTAAATAAAAGATGATGAAGAAACCCTTCAAAAGTGTTGAAAGGTATACTAATTTATTATACTTAATATATTCTAATATATGTGAATTAAATGACATATTACCAAGACGAGGCAATAGATATTTCATTACTTTTATCGATGATATATCTAGGTTCACATATGTTTACTTATTGAAACATAAAAATGATGCTTTTAAGGCATATAAAGCGTAAGTTGAAAATCAATTATGCAAGAAAATTAAAATTTTAAGAAGTAGTAGAGGAGGAGAATACTTTCCTAATGAATTTAACTTATTTTGTGAACAAGGCATAATTCCTGAATTTTCAGCACCTAGAACAACAAAGCAAAATAGATTAGTAGAAAGAAAAAATAGAACTTATCTAGAGATGATTAATGGTATGTTGTTGCATACTAAATTATCTTATAATTTATGGGAATAAGCTTTATTGGTTGCATGTCAAATTTTAAATACAATTCCCTCTAAAAAAAATAAGATCTCTCTATATAAGTTATAGATAGGAAGGCAACCTAATATTGGTTATTTTAAAGTGTAGGTGTGTCTTATATATTATAAGAATAATGGTCCTCAAAGATAAAGTTGAGACCTAAAGGAATCAAATGTGCATTTATAGGCTATGCCTCAATTAGCAAAGCTTATAGACTTATTAGTTTGGAGTCTAATATTATAATAGAATTTTGAGATATGGAGTTCTTTGAACACTTAATGACTTCAAGTAATAATGTTCATTCTCCAACTAGTGAAGAGTCACCAATGGAGATATCTCAAAAGGTTGGTGAACAACTTAATATTCCTTTAATTGGACATCAATCAAGTTCATAAGAGGTTGGAGAGCAATATCATGAATTAATGAGAAGTATTCGTATACGAAAAACAAAAACATTAAGATCGGATGAGATTGATTCTCAAAATATTTTCTTTTACCTTATAGAAGAAACTAATGAGAGAGTCTTGAAAATAATTCCTCTTGTTTTACCCGTGGAAGATGGTCCTAAAACGTTTAAAAAAGCTATGACTTCTTATGATACTACTTTTTGGAAAGATGCAATTAATGATGAGATGGATTCTATTATGTTAAATCACATTTCGGGAACTTGTTGATTTACCTTTTGCCTCTAAACTTATTAGTTGTAAATGGATATTTTGTATGAAGTATCATACAAATGGTACTTTTCAAACATTCAAAATAAGGTTAGTTGCTAAATGATTTCAACAAAAAGGAAGGAATATATTATTTTGACACATATAGTCCTATGGCTAGGATCACATCTATTAGAATTATTTTTGCTTTAACATCAATTTTTGATCTTTATGTTCATCAAATGGATGTCAAAACGATATTTCTAAATGGAAACCTCGATAAGGAGGTATATATGGAACAACCTGAAGGTTTTGTTCTACTGGGAAAGAAGCATAAAGTGTGTAAACTTATTAAGTCATTGTATGGTTTAAAGTAGGCTTCAAAATAGTCGCATGAGAAATTTGATGCAACAATTCTTTATAATGTATTTGTTCATAATGTTGTAGATAAATATGTTTATCTCAAAACTTATGATGACTATATGGTAATAGTTTACCTTTATGTTGATGATATGCTAATAGTGAGCAACGACATGAAAGGTATTGTAGAAACAAAGAGGTTTCTATCTTCAACATTTAAGATGAAAGATATTGAGCAAGTTAGATACCATACTAGGTATCAAGGTAAAAAAAATAGTGGGGGGATATGTTTTGAGTCAAACTCATTACATAGAGAAAATACTGAAGAAATTCAATCACTTAAAAATCAAAGAAGCAAATACCTCATTTGACCCAAGTATCAAATTAGTCAAGAATATTAGAAGAACAATTACTCAATTAGAATATTCAAGTGCTATAGGAAGTCTTATGTATGCGATGAGTATACAAGACTTAATATAGCATTTGTAGTTAGTAAATTAAGTAGATTTACTAGCAATCCAAATGTAGAGCATTGGAAGGCTATCGAAAAAGTTCTTGGGTACCTTAAATGAACCAAAGATTATGGTCTACAATACTCAAAATTTTCTGCTATTTTAGAAGGATATATCGACGCAAGTTGGATATCGAGTTTCAGAGATAACAAATCCACTACTAGTTGGGTGTTCACCTTGGGAGGTGTTGTAATTTCTTGGAAAAACAAGAAACAAACATGTATAACTCACTCAACTATGGAATCAGAATTTGTTGCTCTAGCAAAAGCAAGAAAGGAGGCTGAATGGTTGAGGGACTTTCTATTAGAAATTTCATTGACTTCTAAGAGTGTGAATTCAATTTCTATACTTTGTGATAGTCAAGCCACTTTAGCTCGTGCATTTAGTGAAATATATAATGGAAAATCAAGACACATAAGTCTTAGGCATGCTTATGTGAGAAAATTAATCAAAAGTAGAATTATTTCACTCACATTTAGTGAATTTGGCTTATCCGTTCACCAAATCTCTTACGAGAGAAGTTGTAAGATCAATATCAAAATGGATGGGGCTAAAACTCCTTGAATAAAAGATCTATCAATGATAGCAACCCTACTTAATATTATAAAATGAGTAATAAAGAGTTCAAAGGGTAATAACAAGCCATTGACATGTGGAGTGGTTCAGCACTTTCAAATATTTTACGAGTCTCATCTAAAGATATTAAAGTGCTGGTTGTCACTGAATGAGAGTTGAGTTAATCATACTCTTAATAAAGTTCAGTCAAGTTAGAATAAGTATCTCAAAGAGTGACAAAGATACTATAAGAACTTCACCTATATGAACTTCAAAGTGGTGCTACTTTGATTGAGAGTTAGAGTTTCTCTCATAAAAGTTCATGAATTTGGATGAGCCTAAGGCCATATTAGGGCTAAGCGAGAATTTATAAGGAAGACAAGAATATTGTATCTATCTGTGTGGTATCACTGGTGTTATCATTTGAAATAACAAATTCAAAGCTTTTATATTATTTGGGATTTCGACTTACACTAAGGTAATATTCAAATCGAAAGATATATTATTTTATTTATAAATAATATTTAATCACTTGAAGAAAATTTTAAATTTAAATAAGTGGGGATTGTTATAAATTATTTAAATTAAAAAAATAATTTTTTTTTAAATATTTATTTGAAAAGATGATTTCTTTTGTAGTTATTTTGGTAGTTATTTTTCAAAGGTGGTATCTTTTGTGAAAATATCTATAAATAGGTATTTGAGAGTAAATTATGAACACATCTCTTTCATTTTCTTGATAACTCTTCAAGTGATTGAATTAGATATTTTCTAATTCCTCTTTGAAGATTCTTTATTGTTTGCTCAATACAAATCTTCTAAAAGCTTGTCATATCCACTAAAACTATTTACATCAAACCTATAGCAATCTTATTAAGAAGATGGTACAAATATCATTTTTAATAAAGTATTTATACACGTTTCAAGCCTAAATATATTTCCTATAGTATTCTTAATCTTGTATTTGTTATTTGTTTCCATAATCTTGCATTTGTTATTTGTTTCCATAGTGTTTTCATCATCTTCTTTGTCATATTTTTCCAACACACTATCACTACCACGGTGTGGGATTTGCACGATGCCTACGGCCATCGTGGCACGGCACGCGCATGATCACCCACCAGTTGCTCCTCATCGGTGATCTTCTCCTAATGCATCTTGGACCACTAGCTCCAATTGTCGTCGCTGTAAGATATATATATATATATATATATATATATATATATATATACTGATTATTGAAGTCCTCTGGGCTCTATAATCACAGTGAGATTATTTGTCATATAACCACTTGCTTCTCTCTCTTTGGAAAATGATATGAGGATCTGTGTTTTTTTTTTTTTTTTTTTGTTCACAATTGATGTCTAATTGATTTATTGTTATACTAGTTTGTGCTGCTGCCTATGGCCTAACTTGATTACCTGTTGGTATATAATGCAGTCTCCCGACTTGATGAAAGCTTCCATGTATCTCTGTATGAATGAAGGATACCAATAAATCGTCATTGTGCTCATAATTTTCCATGTCGGTCGAGTTGATACAATTTCTGCTATGTGTCACGTACAAGTCGAAAGCATGATGTACATAAAATGGTGTGTAGTATTCTCATCAGATACAGTACTAGTTATGTGATAATTTTTTTATTTATGCAATTTGGCATGCAATAATATAATGATTCAATGTTCATATACTTGTGGAACTCTTGGTCTTTTTATCTAGTATCTAGTATCTAGCATGATGATATGTAGAATTGTCCATGAAGCTCTTTCAACTTTTCCTCTCAAGGCAAAAAAAGCTTATCTTCTGTCAAAATTTCTGAGGTTTCCTAATATGTTACTACTGTGCTACAATTATCTATGATGGATTCGATAGGTAGCTAATATATGAACTTGATGCTGTGTCTCAAGTACTGCATTGATCCAAGACAATGATTTTTTCTATCTCAGCTGATTATTACGAAGCAATAATGCAACAACCACGCATGAAATTTCATTCATTCTTCTACACACCAAGCGTCAGGTAATTTGATCTCAACATGTGGCACATTAAGATTAAACCCTTTCATTCACACATACGTATATAAATAGAGAGAGAGAGAGAGAGAGAGTTCATCATTCATCCGATTCCGAGGAGTCGATGAGCATCCTCAAAAGGGAGGTCCCGGTGGACCAGGAGGGCCCCGGGGGCCACCGAAAAAGGGCCCGCAGCACTCCTGAAGCAGGCAGCAGCAGCAGAGGAAGTATAAACTGCAAGCACAGCATGATGCTTATCAGTAACGCAACATGGAGTTTTAAACATTTTACGACTCGGACGAGGAGGAACTGACCACGAGGGGAAGAAACCACCAAAGCCAGGTCCCCAGAATGGCCCTCCAGGCCCAGGGCCCCACCCGGCGGGGCCCCCAGGAAGTGGTCCCCAGCCTGGGCCAGGGCCGAATGGTCCTCCAGGGCCACCAGGTCCCCCGGGCCCACCAGGTCCTCCAGGCCCACCAGGACCCATGTAAGAAAACAGACTTGGAACAGTAATATATTCAGAGAGAGAGAGAGGAAGGAGATAGTGAATGCGGTATGCAACAGCACACAAGGCTTTTATAAAGAAAGCCATGGAGCTGACCTGCTGCTAACCTTTCGGTCTCAACTGCAGGTCGCCAACTGCTCTTCCTTCCTTCCTCAAAACAATCGATCGATAACATCATAAGCAAAATTTAGAGATCCACATTAGGTTATGACATCGGATATGGAGGGAAGAGTAGGTGTTTGACTGTTAGACCAACCCACTTCGGCTTTCTATGGTGCGACAACTACTGGTCCAACCTCTACCTCACAAAGCAGCAGTTCTATTTATTCCCACTTAACCACAGGTCAGACCTGACCGGAATCGACTATATTTGACTAGTTCGGATCACCTGCCTATAGCAAGTGAGGAACGCCAATGCATCAACATTGGATTTGATTTGTATGAAGTGAATGGATCAGTCACATCCTTTCATGATATAGGATATCCAATCTTATCTAATGTTAGAATTCAAAGATTGATGAGTTTAAGTAAAACTAGTCATGATTAATAAGTATCAATTTAAACGTCAATTCAATCCAGAAACTTATATATATATATATATATATATATATATATATATATATATATATATATATATATATATATATATATATATATATATATATATATATATATATATATATATATATATATATATATATATATATACACATAAATAATCTAATACTCTTAATTTTTATTCATGTTAATTAGTATTCTAATATTTTTATTAATTTTCACCTTGGACATGTGAATATTTTCTAATTTTTTTAGATTAATTGGTTTACTACATAATGTATGATCTTTTAGAGCGTAATAGTTGTGAATGACATAATAGGTTACTGATAAGACCCTAAAGTCTTATCGTCGCTCTGATACCAATTAATAAGACCCTAAGATTTTATCGTGGAAGAAATAGGAGAAAAGGGAATGATAATGATCACTTCGAGGGGATCGACCTCCTTGATCGCTTCGAGGGGATCAAAAGACAGAATAGTGTTTTTCATAAATTACTGAAAAAAAGTAGTTACATCCCTATTTATAGAGTTCCACCCAGAGTCCATCAGGACTTGAACTCTAATAATAAATAAATATTAAATAAATCTCTACTTGACTCTAATTGAACCAAACCGACTCAATAAACAATTGGACTAAACAGACTTAATAAACATTATTCAAAAGCTCAGAAAAAGGGTCCTAACAGTTCCTCCCCCTTCAAATCAGCTTTGTCCTCAAGGCTGAGCAGCAATAATCTCAGGGAGCTTCTCTTTCAGCACTTTAGCCATAGACTATCTGCAACGCATCATAACCCGTTGATCAAGTAAGTATGGTCTCCACTTTTTTATAGTGTTAGCAACAGGTCGGTCTTTTAGTGTAGTAATCGTTGCATGAAACTTCTGGCCCTGTATAATCAATTTTATCTTTGAATCTTTGCTATCACAAGTGAAAATTCGTCCATCAACGATCTTTACTTCGAATCTATCATAGTCTTCAATATGGTGGGTCAATCGGTCAACAATCTCACTGTTCATAAAATTGTTAGTGCTACCGGTATCAATCAAAACTATAACAGGCTAATGTTCCAAAGTTTTGCCAACTTCCATAGTTTGCGGGTTAGAGTAGTCGGTTAATGCATGCATTGTATGTATGGTGGGTCCAACATCTTCATTAGAATTTATACCTTCATGATCAGAGTCCACATTCTTAGCTTTTGGTTCCTCTCCAATTGGTTCAATCATCAGAAGTTGTCCTTGTTAACATCGGTGCTCCATACTCCATTTTTCATCATAATACAAACCCCTTGCTGATCTTTCCTTGCTAATTTTTTTCTCATGTAGATTTGCAAATGAGATCGCAGCTATCATAGTACGGGGTTGACGAGCCTTAACTTCACACCGGATCTCTGGAATAAGCCCTTCAATAAATGTATCCAGAAGTTGTCGGTCCGACCAATCTCTAGCTTGATTTGACAATCTTTCAAACCTACTCTGATATTTTAACACTATAGAAGTTTGATGAATTTTGGCGAGCTGGCAATCAACATTCTCATATTTGGATAGGCCAAAGCGAACAAGAAGCCCTCTTTTGAACTGCTCCCACGAAGGAACTCCGTGGAAAGTTTCATACCAAACGTACCACTAGAGTGCATCTCCCTTGAGCTGGATTGAGGCCACTTCTACCTTGGATTCTTCAAGAGTTCTGTGAAAACGGAAAAAATTTTCTGCCTTAGAGATCCAATTGGTCGGATCTCCATCTTTCCATCTCGAAAATTCCATCTTCATGTGTGAGTAATTTGTGTCACAATCTTAGAGCTCTTTTCCTATATTTTCATATCTGTGCAACGTAGAACTTGAGCCACCATTTTGTTGAAATTTGCTGAGGCTCTCCAGTAGGCTCTTTTTGAAATCATTAAGTGTTTCTTGCAGTCAGTTCTCAATTCTGATTTCCAATGCTTCCATTTGTGCTTTCACCGAGTTGTCAGTGGTCATTGCGTAAGACTGCAAATCTGTAATCTCAACTCCTGTTTTTGGTATCGGTCAAGAGCATCAACACTATCGATGCGAAGTTGCCGAGGAGGTGGATGCCAAGAGCAGTGCTGCGGTCGCTGCGTTAGAGGAAGAGTAGCTACCCTGTGTTTGTGTCACTGCGTGAGATGAGAGCACCAAGGCTGAAAGGCGACGGTTGCGACTGTTGTGACCCAAGGAAGCAATCGCCGAGCAGCCGTGTTGAGGCTGCGGTGATGGCAACCGACAACTACAGCAGCGGAGGAAGAACAAGAGGGAGGTGGCGTTGAAGCGGCCGGGGTTGAGGCTGCAGTGGTGGCAACCGGTGGCTGCGATAATGATGCAGAGCAAGGGGGCTACAGCAATGGTGCAGATCGAGGGGGTTGAGGTGAAGGCTGCGGTGGCTGGCAGCAGCAGTCATTGCTGGCCGGAGCGCAGCGGCGGCGATGGAGAAGGAGGCAGCGAGGGTCATGGTAGGCTGGGCGGCGAGCGGCGTCGTCACTGTCTGGGCAGCAGTGGCGACGGTGGTGGCAACCGGCGTTCACAACAGCAAGGGGATCCGCGACTGCGGTAGCAAGGGGACCCGCGACTGCGACGGTGGTAACTGCCCTATTTCGGTCACCACCAATGCAGAGCATGGGGAAGCAGTGGCTGGGAAGCGAGCGGGAGCAGCGGCTGGGAGGCGAGCGGCGGTCGTCGCACAAGGGAGCAGCGGCTGGAAGGCGACGGCGATGGCGCTCGAGGCGACGGCGGCGGCTGGAAACAAGGGTAGCATATGTGAGTTGTCATGATTGCCTTGTTTCGGTTACAAAAGATGCAGAGCAAGGGGGATCGGCCGCTGGGAGGCATGCGGTGGTCGTCGCACGGTGCCTAGCAGCGATGGTGGCTCGGCAACGAAGGAGAGGGGTGGCGTTGAAGTGGCCGAGAAACAGCGCCGGCGGTAGAGGCAACCGGCGCCTGCGACAATAGAGGGATCGGCAGCTGCTCTATTTCTATCACACCACAGAAACAGCGACGCCGACAGATCGCACGGCCGAAGCGGCAACCAAGGGAAGGCAGCGATGGCGGTGCGGCTAGGGCAGCGTCGTTGACGGTAGAAGCGGCGATGGGTGGTCCGATGGCTGGGAAATGGCAACCGCGGCCCTTCTCGCTAGAGCGAGATGCGGGCGGCGAGGAGGCGAGGTGAGAAGATTGCTGGCCATGGCACAACGGCAGCGGTGGGCGCTGGCCGGGGAGCAACGGCGACGGTGGTCGCCGAGCAGGAAGCAGGGGTGCAAGTCTTATCATCGCTCTGATACCAATTAATAAGACCCTAAGGTCTTATCGTGGAAGAAATGGGAGAAAAGGGAATGGGAGAAAAGAGAATGATAATGATCACTTCGAGGGGACCGGCGCTTCGAGGGGATCAAAAGATAGAATAGTGTTTTTCATAGATTACTGAAAAGAAGTAGTTACATCCCTATTTATATAGTTCCACCCAGAGTCCATCAGGACTTGAACTCTAATAATAAATAAATATTAAATAAACCTCTACTTGACACTAACTGAACCAAACCGACTCAATAAACAATTGGACTAAATAGACTCAATAAACATTATTTAAAAGCTCAAAAAAAGGGTCCTAACAGTTCCTCCCTCTTCAAATCAGCCTTGAGGAGAGCAACATCAATCTCAGGGAGCTTCCCTTTCAACACTTTAGCCATAGACTATTTGCAACGTATCATAACCCGTTAATCAAGTAAGTATGGTCTCCACTTTTTTATAGTGTTAGCAACAGGTCGGTCTTTCAGTGTAGTAATCGTTACATGAAACTTCTGGCCTTGTATAATCAATTTTATCTTTGAATCTTTGCTATCACAAGTGAAAATTTGTCCATCAACGATCTTTACTTCGAATCTGTCATAGTCTTCAATATGGTGGGCCAATCGGTCAACAGTCTCACTGTTCATAAAATTGTTAGGGCTATCGGTATCAATCAAAACTATAATAGGCTGATGTTCCAAAGTTTTGCTAACTTCCATAGTTTGCGGGTTAGAGTAGTCGGCTAATGCATGCATTGTATGTATGGTGGGTCCAACATCTTCATTAGAATTTATACCTTCATGATCGGAGTCCACATTCTTAGCTTTCGGTTCCTCTCCAATTGGTTCAATCATCAGAAGTTGCCCTTGTTTACATCGGTGTTCCATACTCCATTTTTCATCATAATACAAACCCCTTGCTGATCTTACCTTGCCAATTTTTTTCTCATGTAGATTTGCAAATGAGATCGCAGCTATCATAGTACGGGGTTGACGAGCCTTAACTTCACACCGGATCTCTGGAATAAGCCCTTCAATAAATGTATCCAGAAGTTGTCGGTCCGACCAATCTCTAGCTTGATTTGATAATCTTTCAAACCTACTATGATATTCTAACACTGTAGAAGTTTGATGAATTTTGGCGAGCTGACAATCAACATTCTTATATTCGGATAGGCCAAAGCGAACAAGAAGCCCTCTTTTGAACTGCTCCCACGAAGGAACTCCGTGGAAAGTTTCATACCAATCGTACCACTGGAGTGCATCTCCCTTGAACTGGATTGAGGCCACTTCTACCTTGGATTCTTCGGGGGTTCTGTGAAAACGAAAAAAAATTTCTACCTTAGAGATCCAATTGGTCGGATCTCCATCTTTCCATCTCGGAAATTCCATCTTCATGTGTGAGTAATTTGTGTCACAATCTTGGAGCCCTTTTCCTGTATTTTCATATCTGTGCAACGTAGAACTTGAGCCCCCATTTTGTTGAAATTTGCTAAGGCTCTCCAATAGGCTCTTTTTGAAATCATTAAGTGTTTCTTGCAGTTAGTCCTCAATTCTGATTTCCAATGCTTTCATTTGTGCTTTCACCGAGTTATCAGTGGTCATTGCGTAAGACTGCAAATCTATAATCTCAACTCCTGTTTTTGGCATCGATCAAGGGCATCAACACTATCGATGCGAAGTTACCGAGGAGGTGGACGCCAAGAGCAGTGCTGCGGTTGCTGCGTTAGAGGAAGAGTAGCTACCCTGTGTTTGTGTCACTGCGTGAGATGAGAGCACCAAGGCTGAAAGGCGACGGTTGTGACCCAAGGAAGCAATCGCCGAGCAGCCGTGTTGAGGCTGCGGTGATGGCAACCGACAACTGCAGCAGCAGAGGCAGAACAAGAGGGAGGTGGCGTTGAAGCGGCCGGGGTTGAGGCTGCAGTGGTGGCAACCGGTGGCTGCGGTAACGATGCAGAGCAAGGGGGCTGCAGCAACGGTGCAGATCGAGGGGGTTGAGGTGAAGGCTGCGGTGGCTGGCAGCAGCAGTCGTTGCTGGCCGGAGCGCAGCGGTGGCGGTGGAGAAGGAGGCAGCGAGGGTCATGGCAGGCTGGGCGGCGAGCGGCGTCGTCGCTGGTTGGGCAGCAGTGGCGACGGTGGTGGCAACCGGCGTTCGCAGCAGCAAGGGGATCCGCGACTGCGGCAGCAAGGGGACCCGCGACTGCGACGGTGGTAACTGCCCTGTTTCGGTCACCACCGATGCAGAGCAAGGGGAAGCAGCGGCTGGGAAGCGAGCGGGAGCAACGGCTGGGAGGCGAGCGGCGATCGTCGCACGGGGGAGCAGCAGTTGGAAGGCGACGGCGACGACGCTCGAGGCGACGGCGGCGTCTGGAAACAAGGGCACCATATGTGAGTTGCCGTGATTGCCCTGTTTCGGTTACAAAAGATGGAGAGCAAGGGGGATCGGCTGCTGGGAGGCATGCGGTGGTCATCGCACGATGCCTGGCATTGGTGGTGGCTCGGCAACGACGGAGAGGAGTGGCGTTGAAGTGGCTGAGAAACAGCGCCGGCGGTAGAGGCAACCGGCGCCTGCGACAGCAGAGGGATCGGCGGCTGCTCTGTTTCTATCGCACCATAGAAACAGCGACGCCAACAGATCGCACGGCCGAAGCTGCAACCAAGGGAAGGCAACGATGGCGATGTGGCTAGGGCAGCGTCGTTGACGGTAGAAGCGGCGATGGGTGGTCCGATGGCTAGGAAACGGCGACCGCGGCCCTTCTCGCTCGAGCGAGATGCAGGCAGCGAGGAGGCGAGGTGAGAAGGTTGCTGGCCGTGGCACAACGGCAGCGGTGGGCGCTGGCCGGGGAGCAGCGGCGACGGTGGTCGCCGAGCAGGAAGCAGGGGTGCGTGGCTGCGGTTGCTGCTGCTTCTTCCTCTGATAGCAAACGATAAGAAAAGGGAACGATAACGATCACTTCGAGGGATCGGCCTCCTTGATCGCTTTGAGGGGATTAAAAGACAGAATAGTATTTTTCATAGATTACTGAAAAGAAGCAGTTACATCCCTATTTATAGAGTTCCACCTAGAGTCCATCAGGACTTGAACTATAATAATAAATAAATATTAACTAAATTTCTACTTGATTTTAATTGAATCAAATCGACTTAATAAATAATTAGATTAAACAGATTCAATAAACATTATTCAAAAGTCTAGAAAAATGATAGTAACAGTTACTTGGCATCAATCAAATAAGAATTTGTTAATCAGGCAATCTGGGCAATGTTAAGTCGATCTCAGTCTTAACTAGTAAGACTCATTTATTCCAACAACGAAAAGGAACTAATTTTCTTTTTAATGTTGATTATAAGACTCATAAATTTTGATATCATTCAATTCAATCGACCTGAAAACAAATCTACGATCATGTTTGGCAGTCTCTCACATGCTTCTCCGTCTGTCCCCCCTGATCATGGGCATATCTGCAGAGCCGAACATTGACAGACGAATCACTAAGAGGATTACATGCTGAAATTTCAGTATCTATATTACTAAATCTATGAGCCCCCCCCCTATAAAGGAGAACAAACATTCAGCTTTAAATATAGTTGGTAGTAAGCAGTACCCAAAAATATAGTTGAGGACGATGAAGCTAAAATGCCTGGTTTTACTTTTCTTGCAATCAGATTTAAGACACCCATAAGAGATGGTTGAATAGGGAAAACAATGTAAAAGCGGCTTAAAGAAAAAATTGATAAGGTTTTGTTTGATCCACAGAAATAATGCCTAGGGAATGGTAAAAGTACTATCTGTCACCGATATCCTTAATACATCAAAATCAAAACACATCGAGATTGCTCGCGGAGTCACCGATATCCTTAATACAATGCTGTCGACCGACAGCAATACTCATGTCCAAGGCAGTATTGCCTAACAGAGCTGGTTGTTTACCACGAGATATAACTTTGTTGCTGCCAATTCCACGCAAAATGAATGCTCTGCGGATTCCCTCCATCCCCTTTGCATATTCACAAAATCAACTTACACGTTGTTGAGACACAAGTTTAGCAGTTTCCATTTCGGGGGCAGAAGTCAACGCCACACAAAGCTTGATATCTTTCACATTTGCATCAGAAAGATCAGCGAGCAAAACATCGAGCCACCTTGTGACGGCTTTCGGATGCACTATATTTGACATTTTTTATAGATAAAATAAAATCTTTTTTTGACTACCTGCAAGCTATCAAATCTTAAGCAGATGCACTTGCTATAACTGATGCATCTCTTCATGATGAAAAGATCATTATTTATATATTAAATGATCTTGATTCAGATTATAAAGAGATTTTGATTGTGATTCATGCTCGCAATAGTCATATCCCTTTTTAACTATGAAACTTATATCTTCTAATACTGCTATCATCACTATCATTTTGCTAATAAAGCTAATTCTAATAACAAAGATAAGATCCACAACCAACAAAACTACTATCGAAATAATCATTCCAGAGACTGACATACAACATCACAACAAAACTGTTAATAAATCCAATCAATGATTCAACAATGTCAAATATATGACTTGTAAGGCCATGTTGTTAAGAAATAATATCACTTACAAGTTGCTATTCCATGGATGTTTCGACCTGCGTATCTACATTATTCTACATATCTTACTACACCACCTACTCAGTTTTTATTACCATCACCACATACTCACTTTGCTACTCAATTTTCATAACCTTCGTTAAACTAGCTCGTTGATTCTAGAGTTTCTCATCATATCACGTCTGACTTGAATAATTTATTTCTTGATTCAGATTATAATGGTTCAGATGATATTATGATAGATGATAACAATGTTGAATATCGGATTTTGATTATAAAATCAATTGATGAAGTTATAATCTAATATGTACTTTGAGATAAGTGACGTAGGACTAACTTCAATCAGAAAAGGTAAATCGATTAAAGCTGAAAGAATTAGATATTGGGCTGAGTGAACATGTCAAAAGATTGGACGTCAGGTCGGAGGATCGATCGACGTGTTAGTAGAAGAACGTCGTGTCATGAGTTCGAGCATCGAGTCGAAGGATCGGACATTGCGCTAAGGAAATCATAAGTTACGGGAGATCAACATGTCAATTGGGCAATATACCGAAGGAGATGATGATTCACTAAAGGATCAGACGAAGCATGAGATAAACCAAAGACATACCGAACAATATAGAATTCTAGTCTTGTAATCGGTTGTCTTAATTGGTTGTAGTTAGGTCATAATTGAGTTGGTTTCGGGTGTAACCATACCAACTCAATTAGAGGCCATTGGGCCTGAGTTATGATTGTTTTGGGCCAAGTGGAAGGCTCATTCGGTGACCCAATGTTAGGTGGAACAACCTATGAGATGAAAAAGTCAAGAGCACACTTTTCCAAGCTATCAAGCGGTGGTACCGCTAGTTTAGGCAGTGGTACTAGCTAAACATAGTTTCTTAGATTGTGTCGGGAGGTGCTACCATCCAACGTCAGTGTTGTAAGCGGTAGTACCACCCAACACAAGCGGTGGTACTACTAGGACCTAGGAAACTTGAGATGAGATCTTTTTTTGCTTCAATTTTAAAGTTATTTAGGGTCTATAAATATTCTAATTATTTTTTGCTCAGAAGAGCATGAAATTAAGTAGAAAAGAAGAAAAATATACTTGAGAAAAAAGTATTATAATCTCTCTAAAGTTAGTGAGTCTCTTCCTCATAGATTTAAAAGGTTTCTAAGGGATGAGTGAGGTTTAAAAGAGAGAGGTGTAAAGGTTCTCTCTTGAGCCTATGAAAATGAGAAAGAGTTGTAAGGATAGTTATGCTAGACATAGGTGCCCAGCAAGCCAATCACGTGAATGATGGCACGTGTGACTTGATACATAATCTTTTTGCTTATTATATTTTGGCGTATATCACTTTATAACTATTGCATATATGCATATATATATTTGTGATATCCTTGGATTTGTGCAATGGGAATCTGATGAGATCGCGATAATGAGATCGATTCGCCTTTAAACACATATCCTAAATAATCCCGATCATAGGTTACTCGAGAGGAACATCGTGATAACCGGACAGACTGGTGTGCTGTATACCCATCCATATGATGGATCCAGCTGGTCTCATAGCTGCTCGTGTAGGGACACTAGGGATACAGTACTGGTGCTCATTGGAGAATGAGTTCACTTATTGATCCGCTTACGGAATGCTGGATGGTTGATGATGCTTTATTGTCAAACAGCGATTCCGTAGTCCTAGTGGTGTATTTGGTCCTTAGACTTGAGACACCAAGGATGTATTTGGTCCTTATAGGTTTGGCTGTCCCAGATCTAGTACAGCTGGTCATTGGGAGTGGTAGTCGACCTTATGAGGGCTATTGAGTGTCGATAGAAGATCATCCACTCTCGGCATCATGAGAGGAATATCCCATGTGTTCTTGCTCAGACAAATCCTGGCCATGGTCATTCGGGTTGTGAGAGAAAGAGTTCTTCGGGAGAATCCGATTAGAGCGAGACTCGAGTAGAAACCATATGGTTCTGACAGCACCATGCTCGATGTACGGTCTCTGGGATATTAGAGGGATGAGGGACTATAGGTACACGGTAACTAAGGACAGACAGGTCCAATGGATTGGATTTCCCTATATCGTCTAGGGACTACGGCGTAGTGGCCTAGTACGTCCGTAGTCGATGAGTCAAGTGAATTATTACAAGATAATAATTCACTAAGTTAGAAGGAGTTCTGATAGATATGACTCACGGCCAGCTCGATATTGGGCCTAGAGGGTCACACACATATGGTAGGCATTGCGATGAATAGAGGTTCAGATATGAGATATCCGATTGAGCCCTTGTCTTATTGGATGCAGATCTAATACCCACTGGGGGAGGACCCATTAGGGTTTGACAAGAGGACGCTTGACCTCCTTCACCATCTCCTAAGGATCTGCAAGGAAACAGGGATATACGATCTCCCTAGGTAACACATGTTGGGAAATCATAAGGGGGCGACATCATATGCGCAGCGGAAGAACAAGAAAACAAAAATCCCCGATTCCCAAAAAGATGTTCATCGTCGTGCGAAGATTGGTGCGCAAAAATCCGCAAAACACAAAACTGCGTATATTGATTGTGTTACCTAGGGAGATCGTATATCCTTGTTTCCTTGCAGATCCTTAGGAGAGGGTGAAGGAGGTCAAGCGTCCTCCTCTCTAGCAGTGATCCACACAGCAGGGTTGCGACGACGCTCCTCAAAACTCCAGGCCTACTCTGAGGTGGAGAGGGAGAGGAGAATAGGAAGGGCAAGCAAAGACTCTAGCCTATGAGGCTGTGAATCCCTCCTATTTATAGAGATCCCGTGTCAAAACCCTAATGGGTCCTTTCCCTAGTGGGTATTGGATCTGCATCCAATAAGACAAGGGCTCCGTCGGATATCTCATATCCGAACCTCTACTCATCGCAATGCCTACCATATGTGTGTGACCCTCTAGGCCCAATATCGAGCTGGCCGTGAGTCATACCTGTCAGAACTCCTTCTAACTCAGTGAATTATTATCTCTGTAATAATTCACTCGACTCATCGACTACGGAAGTACTAGGCCACTACGCCGTAGTCCCCAGACGATACAGGGGAATCCAATCCATTGGACCTGTCTGTCCTCAGTTACCATGTACCTATAGTCCCTCATCCATCTAATATCCCAGAGACCGTATATCGAGCATGGTGCTGTCAGACCCATACGGTTTCTACTCGAGTCTCGCTCTAATCGGATTCTCCCGGAGAACTCTTTCTCTCTCAACCCGAATGACCCTGGCCAGGGATTTGTCTGAGCAAGAACACATGGGATATTCCTCTCATGATACCGAGAGTGGATGATCCTCTATCGACACTCAATAGCCCTCGTAAGGTCGACTACCACTCCCAATGACCAGCTGTACTAGATTTGGGAACAGCCAAACCTATAAGTCTGGTATCAAAGAGTGGAGCACTCATACAGGACATCCTTGGTGTCTCAAGTCTAAGAACCAGATACACCACTAGGACTACGGAATCGTTGTCTGACAATAAGGCATCATCAACCATCCAGCATTCCGTAAGCGGATCAATCAGTGAACTCATTCTCCAATGAGCACCTGTACTGTATCCCTAGTGTCCCTACACGAGCAGCTATGAGACCAGCTGCATCCATCATATGGACGGGTATACAGCACACCAGTCTATCCGGTTATCACGATGTCCCTCTCGAGTAACCTATGACCGGGATTATTTAGGATATGTGTTTAAAGGTGAATCGATCTCATTATCGTGATCTCATCACGATCCGATTCCCATTGCACAAATCCAAGGACATCACAATATATATGCATTTATGCAATAGTTATAAAGTGATATACGCCAAAATATAATAAGCAAAAAGATTCTGTATCAAGTCACACGTGCCATCACTCACGTGATTGGCTTGCTGGGCACTTATGACTAGCAATCTCCCACTTGACCTAAAGCCAATCACCTATGTGTCTGATCCCCATCAGACCCCTGTGACGCTCAAAGACAATCTGAGACAATGGCTTTGTTAGTGGATCTGCAATGTTATCTTCGGATGGAACTCTTTCCACTGCTACATCTCCTCGGGTCACGATCTCTCTGATAAGGTGGAACCTCCTCAGAACATTTCTGATAAGACCCGGGTTCCCTTATTTGAGTAATCGCCCCATAGTTGTCGCAATATAGGGAAATCGGCTCCTCACTATCCGGCACGACTCCCAAATCTGTGATGAACTTCTTCAACCAGACTCCCTCCTTTGCTGCATCTGATGCAGTAATGTACTCCGCCTCTGTGGTCGAGTCAGCAGTTGTATCTTGCTTGGAACTCTTCCAGCACACTGCTCCTCCATTCAAGGTGTACACATACCTTGAATTCGACTTGCTATCATCGACATCAGACTGAAAACTTGAGTCAGTGTAGCCTTCAACCTTAAGGCTATTACCTCCATATACTAGTAAAAGATCCTTAGTCCTTCTTAAGTACTTAAGGATACACTTTACTGCTTTCCAGTGCTCCAAGCCTGGATCCGCCTGATACCTGCTCGTGACACTCAGAGCATGCGCTATATCAGGCCTAGTACATAGCATGGCATACATGATAGACCCTATTGCTGAGGCATAAGGTATCATATCCATGTTCGCCCTTTCTTCTGGAGTCTTTGGGGACATACTCGTAGAAAGCGATATCCCATGTCTCATCGGTATGAGACCTCTTTTGGAATTTTTCATGCCAAACCTTTTGACAATAGTTTCTATGTACCTGGACTGGGACAAGCCAAGCATCCTTTTGGATCTATCTCTATAGATTCTAATCCCCAAGATATAAGATGCTTCTCCTAAGTCCTTCATGGAGAAGTGTCTAGATAACCAAGCCTTTATTGTGGATAGCATTCCTATGTCATTCCCAATGATGAGGATGTCATCCACATATAACACCAAAAAGCTAATAGCGCTCCCACTTACCTTTCTGTATACACAAGGCTCATCTTCGTTCTTAACGAAGTCATAAGATCTGATTGCCTCATCAAATCTTATGTTCCAACTTCGGGAAGCTTGCTTTAGTCCATAAATGGATCTAAGCAACCTACACACCTTATCTGGGCAGTTCTTGGACACGAATCCCTCAGGTTGCATCATATACACCTCCTCCTCCAGGTTCCCGTTGAGGAATGCGGTTTTCACATCCATCTGCCAGATCTCATAATCATAGTGTGCTGCAATAGCCAATAGAATTCTGATGGATTTTAGCATTGCTACGGGTGAGAAAGTTTCGTCGTAGTCAACACCTTGCCTTTGACGATACCCCTTAGCCACTAGCCTTGCTTTATAGGTCTCTACCTTTCCATCTACTCCGATCTTTTTCTTAAAGATCCACTTGCAACCGATGGGTACAATACCTTCGGGTGCATCAACTAGGTTCCAAACCTTATTGGAGTACATAGAATCCATCTCAGAATTCATGGCTTCTTTCCACTTCCCGGAGTCTATACTCATAATAGCCTCCTCGTAGGTCTGAGGATCAATATCCTCTACATCCTCTGCTCTAATATGTCCCACATATCTCTCAGGAGGATGGGATACTCTATCAGACCTGCGTAAAGTTGAAACTTGTGTATTAGATACCTGAACAGACTCGGGCTGTAGAGTGGTGCTTGAGCTTGGTTCTCCAACCTCGCTCAATTCTATCATTCTCCCACTGTCTCCGTCAAGAATGTGTTCCTTCTCAAGGAACACTGCTCTCTTAGCTACAAAGACCTTTTGGTCCTCGATATGATAGAAGTAATACCCACAAGTTTCCTTGGGGTATCCCACAAATTTACATCGCCTTGTCCTTGATTCTAACTTATCGGGGTTGTGTCTTTTAACATGGGCAGAGCAGCCCCAAATCTTAACTACTTTAAGATCAGGCTTCTTCCCTTTCCATATCTCATATGGTGTAGACACCACCGACTTAGTTGGAACTCTGTTCAGAAGGTAAGCTGCGGTTTCTAGGGCATATCCCCAGAATGAGATGGGTAGGTCAGCGAAACTCATCATGGACCGTACCATATCTAATAATGTACGATTTCTCCTTTCAGAGACACCATTGAGCTGAGGTGTATAAGGAGGTGTCCATTGGGATAATATCCCATGGTCCTTGAGGAAGTGAGTAAACTCTGTACTTAAGTACTCACCTCCTCGATCTGATCGAAGAGTTTTGATACTCTTTCCAGTCTGGTTCTCCACCTCATTCTTATACTCTCTGAATTTCTCAAAGGCCTCGGACTTGTACTTCATTAAGTACACATATCCATACCTTGAGAAATCATCAGTAAATGTAATGAAGTAGGAGTAACCTCCAATGGCATGAGTTGACATGGGTCCACATACATCACTATGTATGAGTTCCAACAACTCAGTGGCTCTCTCTCCAGTTCCACTAAATGGAGAGTTGGTCAGTTTTCCACGAATGCAAGGCTCACAAGTTGCATATGACACATAGTCGAATGGATCTAGATATCCATCATTTAGCAACTTTTGAATCCTTCTTTCATGGATGTGACCTAGCCTACAATGCCATAGGTATGCATTGTTCACCTCATCTCGTTTCCTCTTAGACACTTACATTCATGATATGTGGAGTAGTGTCTTGCATAAACAAACCTTTATGCAATATTCCTCTCGTCAATCTCCCCTCGGCTTTGCTAGAATTTATAATAAATTGTAGATGTAATAGGCAATACTGGTATCCAATACCAATGCACTATCACAAAAATCTGCCAATTGGAGATTGATCATGAATGTACCTGAAGCTTCACCAAGCTTCTATTTCGCCCTTACTGCAAGGTACTCTTTGCAGTTTCTCTTCCAGTGCCCATCTTTACCATAGTGGAAGCACTGGCCTTTGTCCTTTGCTGGGTCTTTCTTAGCAACCTTTGCTTTACCTTGTTTGCCCTTGCCCTTTCCCTTCTTAAGGGACCTTTCTGCTTTCCTTTTCTTTCTGGTCTCACCAGTGTAGAGAACTGGCTTCTCTTTCTTAATAGTACTCTCTGCCTCCCTCAACATATTGAGGAGCTCTGGGAGAGTCACCTCAAGCTTGTTCATATTAAAGTTCATTATGAACTGTGAAAAGGAATCTGGTAGGGACTGAAGCACAATGTCCACACACAAGTTATCCTCTAGGACCATTCCTAGACCTGTGAGTTTCTCTATCCACTCAATCATCTTTAGGACATGGTTCTGAACCGGTGTCCCCTCAGTCATCCTAGCGCGGAAAAGACTCTTGGATATCTCATATCGTTGAGTCCTTCCCTATTCCTCAAACAATTTACGGACATGTAGGAGAATGGATCTGGCATCCATCTTTTCATGTTGTCTCTGTAACTCTGGAGTCATAGAGCCCAACATATAGCACTGAGCAAGAGTGGAGTCATCAATGTACTTCACGTAGCGAGCGATCTCATCCTCGCTTGCCCCTTCTACGGGCGTAGGCATCACTGTATCAAGGACGTACACGATTTTCTCCGCTGTGAGAACAATTCTCAAGTTACGAAGCCAATCCGTATAATTTGGACCAGTGAGGCGGTTGACATCAAGTATGCCACGTAAGGGATTTGAAAGCGACATTTTCTGAAAATAAAGATGTAGCAAAAATGAATAACATGCAGATTTTGCAAGAAATAAACTATCAAGATATGGACTTCTATCTTAATATGCTCCCACTATTTTACTAACGAGTCACGCGACACCCTCAGCACGTGAAACGGAAGTCTCCGGCAGACTTCTAGTGGGGATCAGGATCCAATCAGCGTCTTAGTGTAACCTCGAGGGACTCGACCAATCACACTAAGCCTAAAAGGTAGACAACTCTTGCCGATCACAACTCCTTGTGATTCCCGTCCTGTTCGGCCTCCGAATCACCATGGCCTCGAGGGACTCGACCAACCATGATGCTCGGTTAAGTCAACACCTTCGTTACAAGATGAGTCTGATTTGATGATATACCCTCGAGGGACTCGACCAAGCATATCATGCCCTCAGGTCACCGGTGACATCTCTATGTCGTAAGCAAGATAGCGAATCGCGATATAGGTGAGTCTCGAGGGACTCGACCAACTCAACCTACACCGGGATTCGGTTCCTACTCATAACGATGGAAGGCCACGTGGGTCAATCTAATTGCCTCACGTTTACCGACTTAATTTTATCGAGAGATGTTTCTATGATTTGGTCTCCTAATATGACATGTCACACATATGCATATTTAATATATATCTACATCGCATGCAAATATATATACATATCTAGTATGTGTATAAGCAATCACACCAGATGATCATGGACCACAACCTAATATGATTAGGCCCGAGCCAGTAGGCCTAATCACTCACATCAAGATCTATGTGTGCAACGGTGCATCTCCATGCCTTGTGATCGTCCATCTCGTCCTCGTCGGTTCCGTCGACATCTTGATGCATCTCCATGCATCACGATCGTCCGTCTCGTGGGTCCCGCTATGGCATCCACGCTCCCACTGCGCCTCCTCATGTGATTACAACTTAATCATAGGCACGCAGGCCCGACAATAAACGAGAAATATAATGGAGGTTCGCAGACCTCAATAATAATAATCACAAGTACACACATCACACGGTCCATGATCATCCGTCCACTCATCATACATCACATGTATAAATAATCATCATCATGTAGGACTACTAGATAATAATAAAAATAATAATCAACTAAACCTTTTAATTAATTAATATTTTCTGAAATCAGGGATATATAGGGAATTTCTCAATTCCTAAGGGTATTTTCGTAATTTGGACAAAAGACAGAAACTGGAATTTCTCAAATTCCGAGGGGGCAAAACTGTCTTTTTGCCCAGAAAACCCTAATGCC
Organism: Musa acuminata AAA Group; assembly: GCF_036884655.1. Taxonomy (NCBI): domain Eukaryota; kingdom Viridiplantae; phylum Streptophyta; class Magnoliopsida; order Zingiberales; family Musaceae; genus Musa; species Musa acuminata. The sequence continues at coordinate 20,297,856 of NC_088331.1, forward strand.
CTTCTCCCCCTTGCTGTTGCGCCGCCGCCGCCGCCACCCCTGCTGGCGGCGGCCTGTGCGGCGAGGGCGAGGGCACTGCCCTCGCCTGCAGGTGGCACGCCCGCTGGGGTCGCTGCCGCTGCAGGTGGGCGCCCCCGCGGGCGGTTCTGCCCGCGAGTCAGTGCCCGCAGGTGGTGCTGTCTCGCTGGCGGCCGCCCTTTGCGGGGTTTTTGCCCGTGGGAGCAGCGGCCACAGGCGCGGCTGCCCTGCGGTGCCTCAGCCCGCGCTGCTGCCCCGCGGCGCCTCTGCCCGCGGGCTCAGTGGCCGCAGGCGCTTCTACCGAGCGGGCTGCCAGCCCCGCCGGCCGCAAGCCTGCTGCAAGCAGACCGCCGGCCGGCTGCTGCAAGCACAGCGCTTGCGCATGCGCCGGCGCTGTGCTGCCTGGCTGCGGCTGCGGCTGGCTGCAGGCATGCAGATCGAGGGCAGCAACTGTTGCTGCCCTTCCTTGCTTTTGCGTCAACGATTTTGACGTCAATATTCTTCCTAAACACAACACACGCAGTTCAAAAACCAATCATTCGCATGAACAACCTGGCTCTGATACCACTGTTGGGAAATCATAAGGGGGCGACATCATATGCGCAGCGGAAGAACAAGAAAACAAAAATCCCCGATTCCCAAAAAGATGTTCATCGTCGTGCGAAGATTGGTGCGCAAAAATCCGCAAAACACAAAACTGCGTATATTGATTGTGTTACCTAGGGAGATCGTATATCCCTGTTTCCTTGCAGATCCTTAGGAGAGGGTGAAGGAGGTCAAGCGTCCTCCTCTCTAGCGGTGATCCACACAGCAGGGTTGCGACGACGCTCCTCAAAACTCCAGGCCTACTCTGAGGTGGAGAGGGAGAGGAGAATAGGAAGGGCAAGCAAAGACTCTAGCCTATGAGGCTGTGAATCCCTCCTATTTATAGAGATCCCGTGTCAAAACCCTAATGGGTCCTTTCCCTAGTGGGTATTGGATCTGCATCCAATAAGACAAGGGCTCCGTCGGATATCTCATATCCGAACCTCTACTCATCGCAATGCCTACCATATGTGTGTGACCCTCTAGGCCCAATATCGAGCTGGCCGTGAGTCATACCTGTCAGAACTCCTTCTAACTCAGTGAATTATTATCTCTGTAACAATTCACTCGACTCATCGACTACGGAAGTACTAGGCCACTACGCCGTAGTCCCCAGACGATACAGGGGAATCCAATCCATTGGACCTGTCTGTCCTCAGTTACCATGTACCTATAGTCCCTCATCCATCTAATATCCCAGAGACCGTATATCGAGCATGGTGCTGTCAGACCCATACGGTTTCTACTCGAGTCTCGCTCTAATCGGATTCTCCCGGAGAACTCTTTCTCTCTCAACCCGAATGACCCTGGCCAGGGATTTGTCTGAGCAAGAACACATGGGATATTCCTCTCATGATACCGAGAGTGGATGATCCTCTATCGACACTCAATAGCCCTCGTAAGGTCGACTACCACTCCCAATGACCAGCTGTACTAGATCTGGGAACAGCCAAACCTATAAGTCTGGTATCAAAGAGTGGAGCACTCATACAGGACATCCTTGGTGTCTCAAGTCTAAGAACCAGATACACCACTAGGACTACGGAATCGTTGTCTGACAATAAGGCATCATCAACCATCCAGCATTCCGTAAGCGGATCAATCAGTGAACTCATTCTCCAATGAGCACTTGTACTGTATCCCTAGTGTCCCTACACGAGCAGCTATGAGACCAGCTGCATCCATCATATGGATGGGTATACAGCACACCAGTCTATCCGGTTATCACGATGTCCCTCTCGAGTAACCTATGACCGGGATTATTTAGGATATGTGTTTAAAGGTGAATCGATCTCATTATCGTGATCTCATCACGATCCGATTCCCATTGCACAAATCCAAGGACATCACAATATATATGCATTTATGCAATAGTTATAAAGTGATATACGCCAAAATATAATAAGCAAAAAGATTCTGTATCAAGTCACACGTGCCATCACTCACGTGATTGGCTTGCTGGGCACTTATGACTAGCAACACAATCTACGCTATAAGCAGTTTTAAGTTTCGCGGATTTTGCGCACCAATCTTCGCATGACGACGAACATCTCTTTGGGAATCGGGGATTTTGTTTTCTTGTTCTTCCGCTGCACATATGATGTCGCCCCCAAGATTTCCCAACAGTGGTATCAGAGTCAGGTTGTTCGTGCGAATGATTGGTTTTGAACTGCGTGTGTTGTGTTTAGGAAGAATTTTGACGTCAAAATCGTCGACTCAAAAACAAGGAAGGGCAGCAACAGTTGCTGCCCTCGGTCTGTGTGCGTGCAGGGCAGCCGCAGGCGGGCAGCTCAGGGGCTGCGTCTGCAGCAGTCACCCGGCGGCCAGCTTGCAGCAGGCTTGCGTCCGGCGGGGCTGGTAGCCCGCGGGCAGAGGCGCCTACGACCGCTTCTCCCGCGGGGTGAGGCACCACAGGGCAGCGGCGCTTGCCTGTCACGACCTTAGCTGGTTTTGCTTAAGGCGTGCGGCACCCTCGCGCGTCCGTCCGCAAAGGTCAGCCTCCTCGAAGCCTCCCATTGTCCCTTAGGACCAACAAAAGAGAGAACGGGTTAAAGAGAACGCCTCAATCGAGATCCACAAGCATACATGTCCGAAAAACACTTCATAGACAATGCAAATTACAAACAAACTTTACAAGCTCTGAATAGTTGCATAACAAAGGGTAAAATGGTCCATTACAGACCGAAAAGCCCTCGCACATGTCTACATGACACAACCTTTATTTACAAGCCTAAAGAGGCCACCAACCCAACTAACATGGGACTATTTAGCCTTCGGCCGCCCCTCTACCTACTATACAAGGTATAAACGTGCCAAAAGACAACGGACAGACATAAGCATTACATCCAACATCTTGTTTAGAAGTTTGTCCGTTACATTCTCCCCCACTTATCCCTTCGACGTCCTCGTCGAAGCCTTTGGGAACACTGCAACTCTTCGCCTTTGCTGAGTCTTCAATCTTCTGCTCCAGCTGCAATGCGCCTCCTGGCTCCCAGCTGCTCTCCGCTGCTGTTTCTGAGTAGTCGAACCTTTGATCCGCCATGCTGCTTCAACTCGCCAATGACTCTGACTCTGGTGTGGGGTTGGCTGAGTTGTATTGATCCTCGTTGATTCCTGCGAATCCACCAAATGAAGGAAAAGACCATCCTTACTACGCTAGTCTCTCAAAATTTTCACATGCTGCTTGAACTGGGTGGATGCTTGTTGGAGCTTTAACGAGCATCGCCTCGCAAACTTCTGAAGTTTTGGGTCCTTCCTCCACAAAATCTGCTCATTGACTCTTCTTTCGGTTAGTTGTCACATCCAAGTAAGTTCGCATCACTTCCGCTTTCGATTGGCATTTCGTTGGGAAATGAAGCAGACAATCTACTTTCAGTAGCACTGATCACCGTCGGTGAGGATTTGACAACTATTGTCTTCCATTATCTTCGAAGGGTCTTTGAACTTGTGCAGAGCTCCTCTGCTGGATAGATAAGAGAACTGGGGTACTCGATTTCGCCCATTCTCTTAAGAGTTGAGAAGGCAAAGGTTACTTGACTTCGCCCGCCTCCTCGAGGTTGTACTTCATGCATCGAGCTGGTTACTAGTCTTCGCCTGCTCTTTGCTCACACTTCTGAAGCACTTGAAGTGTTTGCACTCCTTGCGTTGAGTTAGCTACTGTGATTCACCTTCTCAATGCCATCGAACTTCTGGAATGCGGGAAGTTTTCACCCCAACTTGGAGTAATTCTCTGATAGATGAGGTCGCCTCTGGGATTGTACCGTCTTCTCCATCAACCCTGCCGCCTACTCCACTGAGTAGCAAAGGTACAGCACCGCGTACTGCCTGCTTCGTTCCTTGGTCGTGCACTCTTGCATGACCCGAAGTCCTTCACTTACGGCTATCTTGATGAGAAACTTGTTGACACCGGTCTTACGAAGTTTCTTGGCCTCTGCCCTTCAGCCTTGTCTCGGTACTTGGAGATTGCCTCTGCATGCTCCACCTCCTCGGCCCCTTTCACGACCAAGTGCTCTCCCTCCATGAGAGCAAGGGATCAATGACTTGCACGGAAGTCCCGCCTCTACGGTACCATGGCGCTGCCATGCCCATGGCCCTACTATCCATCGCCTCGCATCTGTATCCCTTTTCTGCATGATCAGTAGAAATGTCTCTATGGCACTCCTCTGAGTCCACCTCCATTCCGACTGATGCTTGATTTTGGGTAGCTAAGTTCCTCTGGACTCGTCGTCGCTTCCTCGCCCCTTTCGACCCCCTGCTTCAACACCACTGTGTTCTCCAAGCAGTCCGTTTGGTCGATGGAAAGACAGACTGCAACTCCCATGCATGGCCTCTGCCATCACATTGTAGAGTTTGCACCGATTCTGTTCTCCTTAGCTTCCTTGGTAGCAATGTTCGCTTACTCGACCTTGTCCTTTGACTTGTCGGGCTCCCTTAAGCGAATATGAGCTCTGGAGAAGTCCAACTCTCCAGCTGCTTCGATCATACCTCTGCATGATCAAGTCCCTCCCATGGAACTCACTGGTACTTGCATTCGAACATTTCCCTTGGTGGAACCCAGCCCCCATATGCTGATGACCAAGGTTTTCATCCGATGCAAAATTCGGTGCACGCCCGGAAGACCCGCCTCTACGGTACCATGGCCTTCACTCCTTGAATCCATAGCCCTTCTTGCCGTCGTGTTGTTCACCAAAGCTGAGCTCCCAGTAGCTCCCGATCATACCTCCATATGATCTCATCCCTCACGGGACAGATTGTGTGTATCGCATTGCCACGAACTGTTCCACCACGATCCGCTGCACCATGTCGCCTCCTGGTGACATCTCCATTGCATTCTGATCTTTATGGAATAAACTCGAATTGTGAACCCTCCATGTGTGGCTTCTGCCAATACATCGCAGAGTCTCCTCCATCTTCGATTTTGTTCGTTCCTTTGGCAATCGACCTTCATGCTAGTCATAGGTGCCCAGCAAGCCAATCACGTGAGTGATGGCACGTGTGACTTGATACAGAATCTTTTTGCTTATTATATTTTGGCGTATATCACTTTATAACTATTGCATAAATGCATATATATTGTGATGTCCTTGGATTTGTGCAATGGGAATCGGATCGTGATGAGATCACGATAATGAGATCGATTCACCTTTAAACACATATCCTAAATAATCCCGGTCATAGGTTACTCGAGAGGGACATCGTGATAACCGGATAGACTGGTGTGCTGTATACCCGTCCATATGATGGATGCAGCTGGTCTCATAGCTGCTCGTGTAGGGACACTAGGGATACAGTACAGGTGCTCATTGGAGAATGAGTTCACTGATTGATCCGCTTACGGAATGCTGGATGGTTGATGATGCCTTATTGTCAGACAACGATTCCGTAGTCCTAGTGGTGTATCTGGTTCTTAGACTTGAGACACCAAGGATGTCCTGTATGAGTGCTCCACTCTTTGATACCAGACTTATAGGTTTGGCTGTTCCCAGATCTAGTACAGCTGGTCATTGGGAGTGGTAGTCGACCTTACGAGGGCTATTGAGTGTCGATAGAGGATCATCCACTCTCGGTATCATGAGAGGAATATCCCATGTGTTCTTGCTCAGACAAATCCCTGGCCAGGGTCATTCGGGTTGAGAGAGAAAGAGTTCTCCGGGAGAATCCGATTAGAGCGAGACTCGAGTAGAAACCGTATGGGTCTGACAGCACCATGCTCGATATACGGTCTCTGGGATATTAGATGGATGAGGGACTATAGGTACATGGTAACTGAGGACAGACAGGTCCAATGGATTGGATTCCCCTGTATCGTCTGGGGACTACGGCGTAGTGGCCTAGTACTTCCGTAGTCGATGAGTCGAGTGAATTATTACAGAGATAATAATTCACTGAGTTAGAAGGAGTTCTGACAGGTATGACTCACGGCCAGCTCGATATTGGGCCTAGAGGGTCACACACATATGGTAGGCATTGCGATGAGTAGAGGTTCGGATATGAGATATCCGACGGAGCCCTTGTCTTATTGGATGCAGATCCAATACCCACTAGGGAAAGGACCCATTAGGGTTTTGACACGGGATCTCTATAAATAGGAGGGATTCACAGCCTCATAGGCTAGAGTCTTTGCTTGCCCTTCCTATTCTCCTCTCCCTCTCCCCCTCAGAGTAGGCCTGGAGTTTTGAGGAGCGTCGTCGCAACCCTGCTGTGTGGATCACCGCTAGAGAGGAGGACGCTTGACCTCCTTCACCCTCTCCTAAGGATCTGCAAGGAAACAGGGATATACGATCTCCCTAGGTAACACAATCTTTATACGCGGTTTTGTGTTTTTGCGGATTTTGCGCACCAATCTTCGCACGACGATGAACATCTTTTTGGGAATCGGGGATTTTTGTTTTCTTGTTCTTCCGCTGCGCATATGATGTCGCCCCCTATGATTTCCCAACAGTGGTATCAGAGCCAGGTTGTTCGTGCGAATGATTGGTTTTTGAACTGCGTGTGTTGTGTTTAGTAAGAATATTGACGTCAAAATCGTTGACGCAAAAGCAAGGAAGGGCAGCAACAGTTGCTGCCCTCGATCTGCATGCCTGCAGCCAGCCGCAGCCGCAGCCAGGCAGCACAGCGCCGGCGCATGCGCAAGCGCTGTGCCTGCAGCAGCCGGCCGACGGTCTGCTTGCAGCAGGCTTGCGGCCGGCGGGGCTGGCAGCCCGCTCGGTAGAAGCGCCTGCGGCCACTGAGCCCGCGGGCAGAGGCGCCGCGGGGCAGCAGCGCGGGCTGAGGCACCGCAGGGCAGCGGCGCCTGTGGCCGCTGCTCCCACGGGCAAAAACCCCGCAGGGGCGGCCGCCAGCGAGACAGCACCACCTGCGGGCGCTGACTCGCGGGCAGAACCGCCCGCGAAGGCGGCGGCGCCCGCGGGGGCGCCCACCTGCAGCGGCAGCGACCCCAGCGGGCGTGCCACCTGCAGGCGAGGGCAGTGCCCTCGCCCTCGCCGCACAGGCCGCCGCCAGCAGGGTGGCGGCGGCGGCGGCGCAGCAGCAAGGGGGAGAAGGGCATTAGGGTTTTCTGGGCAAAAAGACAGTTTTGCCCCCTCGGAATTTGAGAAATTCCAGTTTCTGTCTTTTGTCCAAATTACGAAAATACCCTTAGGAATTGAGAAATTCCCTATATATCCCTGATTTCAGAAAATATTAATTAATTAAAAGGTTTAGTTGATTATTATTTTTATTATTATCTAGTAGTCCTACATGATGATGATTATTTATACATGTGATGTATGATGAGTGGACGGATGATCATGGACCGTGTGATGTGTGTACTTGTGATTATTATTATTGAGGTCTGTGAACCTCCATTATATTTCTCGTTTATTGTCGGGCCTGCGTGCCTATGATTAAGTTGTAATCACATGAGGAGGCGCAGCGGGAGCGTGGAAGCCATAGCGGGACCCACGAGACGGACGATCGTGATGCATGGAGATGCATCAAGATGTCGACGGAACCGACGAGGACGAGATGGACGATCACAAGGCATGGAGATGCACCGTTGCACACATAGATCTTGATGTGAGTGATTAGGCCTACTGGCTCGGGCCTAATCATATTAGGTTGTGGTCCATGATCATCTGGTGTGATTGCTTATACACATACTAGATATGTATATATATTTGCATGCGATGTAGATATATATTAAATATGTATATGTGTGACATGTCATATTAGGAGACCAAATCATAGAAACATCTCTCGATAAAATTAAGTCGGTAAACGTGAGGCAATTAGATTGACCCACGTGGCCTTCCATCGTTATGAGTAGGAACCGAATCCCGGTGTAGGTTGAGTTGGTCGAGTCCCTCGAGACTCACCTATATCGCGATTCGGTATCTTGCTTACGACATAGAGATGTCACCGGTGACCTGAGGGCATGATATGCTTGGTCGAGTCCCTCGAGGGTATATCATCAAATCAGACTCATCTTGTAACGAAGGTGTTGACTTAACCGAGCATCATGGTTGGTCGAGTCCCTCGAGGCCATGGTGATTCGGAGGCCGAACAGGACGGGAATCACAAGGAGTTGTGATCGGCAAGAGTTGTCTACCTTTTAGGCTTAGTGTGATTGGTCGAGTCCCTCGAGGTTACACTAAGACGCTGATTGGATCCTGATCCCCACTAGAAGTCTGCCGGAGACTTCCATTTCACGTGCTGAGGGTGTCGCGTGACTCGTTAGTAAAATAGTGGGAGCATATTAAGATAGAAGTCCATATCTTGATAGTTTATTTCTTGCAAAATCTGCATGTTATTCATTTTTGCTACATCTTTATTTTCAGAAAATGTCGCTTTCAAATCCCTTACGTGGCATACTTGATGTCAACCGCCTCACTGGTCCAAATTATACGGATTGGCTCCGTAACTTGAGAATTGTTCTCACAGCGGAGAAAATCGTGTACGTCCTTGATACAGTGATGCCTACGCCCGAAGAAGGGGCAAGCGAGGATGAGATCGCTCGCTACGTGAAGTACATTGATGACTCCACTCTTGCTCAGTGCTATATGTTGGGCTCTATGACTCCAGAGTTACAGAGACAACATGAAAAGATGGATGCCAGATCCATTCTCCTACATGTCCGTAAATTGTTTGAGGAACAGGGAAGGACTCAACGATATGAGATATCCAAGGGCCTTTTCCGCGCTAGGATGACTGAGGGGACACCGGTTCAGAACCATGTCCTAAAGATGATTGAGTGGATAGAGAAACTCACAGGTCTAGGAATGGTCCTAGAGGATAACTTGTGTGTGGACATTGTGCTTCAGTCCCTACCAGATTCCTTTTCACAGTTCATAATGAACTTTAATATGAACAAGCTTGAGGTGACTCTCCTAGAGCTCCTCAATATGTTGAGGGAGGCAGAGAGTACTATTAAGAAAGAGAAGCCAGTTCTCTACACTGGTGAGACCAGAAAGAAAAGGAAAGCAGAAAGGTCCCTTAAGAAGGGAAAGGGCAAGGGCAAACAAGGTAAAGCAAAGGTTGCTAAGAAAGACCCAACAAAGGACAAAGGCCAGTGCTTCCACTGTGGTAAAGATGGGCACTGGAAGAGAAACTGCAAAGAGTACCTTGCAGAAAGGTCGAAACAAAAGCTTGATGAAGCTTCAGGTACATTCATGATCAGTCTCCATTTGTCAGACTCTTATGATAACACATGGGTATTAGATACCGGTAGTGCTTATCATATATGTAATTCGTTGCAGGTTCTGGCAAGGCCTAGGAGACTAGAGAGAGGCGAGATGGACCTCAAGATGGGTAATGGAGCAAAAGTTGCTGTATTAGCTGTTGGCGAGGTCGCCCTACATCTGCCTAGTAGAGCTTTTATTGCATTAGATGCATGTTATTTTGTTCCTTCTATTATCAAAAACATTTTCTCCATTTCATGTTTAACAGTTAGTGGATATAAATTTGTTTTTGAGAACAATGGTTGTTCGATATTATTAGATGATAAGATCATCACGAAAGGAACATTGCATAATGGTTTATTTATGTTAGACACCACTCCACATATCATGAATATAAATGTGTCCAAAAGGAAACGAGATGAGTTGAACAGTGCATACCTGTGGCATTGTAGGCTAGGTCACATCCATGAAAGAAGGATTCAAAAGTTGCTAAATGATGGATATCTAGATCCATTCGACTATGTGTCATATGCAACTTGTGAGCCTTGCATTCGTGGAAAACTGACCAACTCTCCATTTAGTGGAACTGGAGAGAGAGCCACTGAGTTGTTGGAACTCATACATAGTGATGTATGTGGACCCATGTCAACTCATGCCATTGGAGGTTACTCCTACTTCATTACATTTACTGATGATTTCTCAAGGTATGGATATGTGTACTTAATGAAGTACAAGTCCGAGGCCTTTGAGAAATTCAGAGAGTATAAGAATGAGGTGGAGAACCAGACTGGAAAGAGTATCAAAACTCTTCGATCAGATCGAGGAGGTGAGTACTTAAGTACAGAGTTTACTCACTTCCTCAAGGACCATGGGATATTATCCCAATGGACACCTCCTTATACACCTCAGCTCAATGGTGTCTCTGAAAGGAGAAATCGTACATTATTAGATATGGTACGGTCCATGATGAGTTTCGCTGACCTACCCATCTCATTCTGGGGATATGCCCTAGAAACCGCAGCTTACCTTCTGAACAGAGTTCCAACTAAGTCGGTGGTGTCTACACCATATGAGATATGGAAAGGGAAGAAGCCTGATCTTAAAGTAGTTAAGATTTGGGGCTGCTCTGCCCATGTTAAAAGACACAACCCCGATAAGTTAGAATCAAGGACAGGGCGATGTAAATTTGTGGGATACCCCAAGGAAACTTGTGGGTATTACTTCTATCATCTCGAGGACCAAAAGGTCTTTGTAGCTAAGAGAGCAGTGTTCCTTGAGAAGGAACACATTCTTGACGGAGACAGTGGGAGAATGATAGAATTGAGCGAGGTTGGAGAACCAAGCTCAAGCACCACTCTACAGCCCGAGTCTGTTCAGGTATCTAATACACAAGTTTCAACTTTACGCAGGTCTGATAGAGTATCCCATCCTCCTGAGAGATATGTGGGACATATTAGAGCAGAGGATGTAGAGGATATTGATCCTCAGACCTACGAGGAGGCTATTATGAGTATAGACTCCGGGAAGTGGAAAGAAGCCATGAATTCTGAGATGGATTCTATGTACTCCAATAAGGTTTGGAACCTAGTTGATGCACCCGAAGGTATTGTACCCATCGGTTGCAAGTGGATCTTTAAGAAAAAGATCGGAGTAGATGGAAAGGTAGAGACCTATAAAGCAAGGCTAGTGGCTAAGGGGTATCGTCAAAGGCAAGGTGTTGACTACGACGAAACTTTCTCACCCGTAGCAATGCTAAAATCCATCAGAATTCTATTGGCTATTGCAGCACACTATGATTATGAGATCTGGCAGATGGATGTGAAAACCGCATTCCTCAACGGGAACCTGGAGGAGGAGGTGTATATGATGCAACCTGAGGGATTCGTGTCCAAGAACTGCCCAGATAAGGTGTGTAGGTTGCTTAGATCCATTTATGGACTAAGGCAAGCTTCCCGAAGTTGGAACATAAGATTTGATGAGGCAATCAGATCTTATGACTTTGTTAAGAACGAAGATGAGCCTTGTGTATACAGAAAGGTAAGTGGGAGCGCTATCACCTTTTTGGTGTTATATGTGGATGACATCCTCATCATTGGGAATGACATAGGAATGCTATCCACAGTAAAGGCTTGGTTATCTAGACACTTCTCCATGAAGGACTTAGGGGAAGCATCTTATATCTTGGGGATTAGAATCTATAGAGATAGATCCAAAAGGATGCTTGGCTTGTCCCAGTCCAGGTACATAGAAACTATTGTCAAAAGGTTTGGCATGGAAAATTCCAAAAGAGGTCTCATATCGATGAGACATGGGATATCGCTTTCTACGAGTATGTCCCCAAAGACTCCAGAAGAAAGGGCGAACATGGATATGATACCTTATGCCTCAGCAATAGGGTCTATCATGTATGCCATGCTATGTACTAGGCCTGATATAGCGCATGCTCTGAGTGTCACGAGCAGGTATCAGGCGGATCCAGGCTTGGAGCACTGGAAAGCAGTAAAGTGTATCCTTAAGTACTTGAGAAGGACTAATTATCTTTTACTAGTATATGGAGGTAATAGCCTTAAGGTTGAAGGCTACACTGACTCAAGTTTTCAGTCTGATGTCGATGATAGCAAGTCGAATTCAGGGTATGTGTACACCTTGAATGGAGGAGCAGTGTGCTGGAAGAGTTCCAAGCAAGATACTACTGCTGACTCGACCATAGAGGCGGAGTATATTGCTGCATCAGATGCAACAAAAGAGGGAGTCTGGGTGAAGATGTTCATCACAGATTTGGGAGTCGTTCCGAATAACGAGAAGTCGACTTCCTTATATTGCGACAACTATGGGGTGATTACTCAAATAAGGGAACCCGGGTCTTATCAGAAGTGTTCTGAGGAGGTTCCAGCTTATAAGAGAGATCGTAACCCGAGGAGATGTAGTAGTGGAAAGAGTTCCATCCGAAGATAACATTGCAGATCCACTGACAAAGCCGTTGTCTCAGATTGTCTTTGAGCGTCACAGGAGTCTGATGGGGATCAGACACATAGGTGATTGGCTTTAGGTCAAGTGGGAGATTGCTAGTCATAGGTGCCCAGCAAGCCAATCACGTGAGTGATGGCACGTGTGACTTGATACAGAATCTTTTTGCTTATTATATTTTGGCGTATATCACTTTATAACTATTGCATAAATGCATATATATTGTGATGTCCTTGGATTTGTGCAATGGGAATCGGATCGTGATGAGATCACGATAATGAGATCGATTCACCTTTAAACACATATCCTAAATAATCCCGGTCATAGGTTACTCGAGAGGGACATCGTGATAACCGGATAGACTGGTGTGTTGTATACTCGTCCATATGATGGATGCAGCTGGTCTCATAGCTGCTCGTGTAGGGACACTAGGGATACAGTACAGGTGCTCATTGGAGAATGAGTTCACTGATTGATCCGCTTACGGAATGCTGGATGGTTGATGATGCCTTATTGTCAAACAACGATTCCGTAGTCCTAGTGGTGTATCTGGTTCTTAGACTTGAGACACCAAGGATGTCCTGTATGAGTGCTCCACTCTTTGATACCAGACTTATAGGTTTGGCTGTTCCCAGATCTAGTACAGCTGGTCATTGGGAGTGGTAGTCGACCTTACGAGGGCTATTGAGTGTCGATAGAGGATCATCCACTCTCGGTATCATGAGAGGAATATCCCATGTGTTCTTGCTCAGACAAATCCCTGGCCAGGGTCATTCGGGTTGAGAGAGAAAGAGTTCTCCGGGAGAATCCGATTAGAGCGAGACTCGAGTAGAAACCGTATGGGTCTGACAGCACCATGCTCGATATACGGTCTCTGGGATATTAGATGGATGAGGGACTATAGGTACATGGTAACTGAGGACAGACAGGTCCAATGGATTGGATTCCCCTGTATCGTCTGGGGACTACGGCGTAGTGGCCTAGTACTTCCGTAGTCGATGAGTCGAGTGAATTATTACAGAGATAATAATTCACTGAGTTAGAAGGAGTTCTGACAGGTATGACTCACGGCCAGCTCGATATTGGGCCTAGAGGGTCACACACATATGGTAGGCATTGCGAGGAGTAGAGGTTCGGATATGAGATATCCGACGGAGCCCTTGTCTTATTGGATGCAGATCCAATACCCACTAGGGAAAGGACCCATTAGGGTTTTGACACGGGATCTCTATAAATAGGAGGGATTCACAGCCTCATAGGCTAGAGTCTTTGCTTGCCCTTCCTATTCTCCTCTCCCTCTCCCCCTCAGAGTAGGCCTGGAGTTTTGAGGAGCATCGTCGCAACCCTGCTGTGTGGATCATCGCTAGAGAGGAGGACGCTTGACCTCCTTCACCCTCTCCTAAGGATCTGCAAGGAAACAGGGATATACGATCTCCCTAGGTAACACAATCTTTATACGCAGTTTTGTGTTTTTGCGGATTTTGCGCACCAATCTTCGCACGACGATGAACATCTTTTTGGGAATCGGGGATTTTTGTTTTCTTGTTCTTCCGCTGCGCATATGATATCGCCCCCTATGATTTCCCAACACTTCATCCACCCACTCTTGGGTCACACATAGATAAAGCACCGCTCTAGGACAGTCCGTCGCCTAGTAGCTCCCGAAGTCCACCGACTTCACTGTAATTTGTGCACCATTGTCTAGATCCTAGGCCTCTGCCCCTACCAGCAAACTCTCCGCTGCGCACTGCTTCCTTCATGGCAACTCGAATGGCAACACTGTGGCATATTCTTCAAGAGTACCCGCCTCTGCGTCCTCTTGCCCCGTGCTAAGGCCTTCTGAACCCAACTTCGCCTCCGCAAATTGAGTCGCCTTAGTTCCTCCATCAAATGCTCCTCCGAGATAAGGTGCATGTGCCCAGAAGCTCCCTTCGTCTTTGGCACCATGCAAGATGAGTCCGCTCCGTCAGAATGAAGGACCCATGGAACAACATGATCCTACCCTTGCCTTTGCAAGAGTTCATGTCTTTGACCTCTGTCTAAGGAAAGCACTGTGCTTCTGCTCCATGTTCCAACTTCTCTGCTGGCTCCCTTCATGCGGCTTGGGTACTTCGCCAAGTTACACCCAAGTTGCTCCGCTCCTCGTTTTTGCATTGAGTCGATGGTGGCCCTCGCGCCCTCCATTCCACGGGTCAGCCCTCCCTTGAGTCCGATCTCCATATCGACTCTAAGTGTGCCTTCATTTAAGTTGCTTCAGGTCGCTCCCCCACTTGATCTCGCAATGCATCCACCCATGCATTCTCTCGAGCGAGATCATGTGACAACTCCTCGCCGCTTGCTCAGTCCATCGAGCTTCGTGAAGTTGTTGTTTGTGAGGTACTCCTCCTCAACATGTGAAGTCCGTCTCACATGATTCTCCCTCTGGAGTGCCGAGACTTATCCCTCCTAGATAACTGTCCTGTTGGAGCAACATCTCTCTTAGTTTCGGAGACCACCATCCCCTCGGACTACTCCGATCTACTGAACAAACTGTGCAATGTCTTGCCTCCTGCAAACGCACTTGCTAGATTGCGCCTCCACGTCAATACAGCCACCGCTGCACCCCTCAAGGCCTAGCAACATGCTGAACTCGTTGCACACTTCAGCCTCTTCCGGACGTATCCTTTGCATGACGAAGAGAAAGTTTCAATGCTCCATGGCGCCGAGTCTCGGTCGCCTTGGGATGGCCATGAACATTCCATCGTCCGCATACAAACCCATGCATGAGTACCAAATTCTTCGAGTTAGCAATTCCCCTCACCTCTGTGAGCTTTGCATAACTCTTTTGGTCGTTGAACAACTCATTCCACCTTGGATGGTCTCATTCTTGCCAAGCGCCTCGCTTGCCTAGAGCACCATCAAGTATAGTTGTCAACGTTGAGCCGTAGCTCAAACTCAGCCATCCCAGCCTTTGTGCGCTCCGCATTCTTCCAAGCTTGCCTGTTCTCGTGGTGCCTCTTGCGCGAAGGGTTGGCCATTCCTCAAAATGCCAATGTTAGATGCCCGCTCCTCTGAGCGACTCTTTTCCATACATCTCCATGCCCGTTTTCCCTCAAACGGTCGCGCGTGTGCTGACTGCCCTCGACGCAGCCCCGCTAGGTCCCCCACGTTTGCATGTCAAGTGTTTCTATGAGTGCTTGTCCCGCTCTGATACCATAATGTCACGACCTTAGCTGGTTTTGCCTAAGGCGTGCGGCACCCTCGCGCGTCCGTCCGCAAAGGTCAGCCTCCCCGAAGCCTCCCATTGTCCCTTAGGACCAACAAAAGAGAGAACGGGTTAAAGAGAACGCCTCAATCGAGATCCACAAGCATACATGTCCGAAAAACACTTCATAGACAATGCAAATTACAAACAAACTTTACAAGCTCTGAATAGTTGCACAACAAAGGGTAAAATGGTCCATTATAGACCGAAAAGCCCTCGCACGTGTCTACATGACACAACCTTTATTTACAAGCCTAAAGAGGCCACCAACCCAACTAACATGGGACTATTTAGCCTTCGGCCGCCTCTCTACCTGCTGTACAAGGTATAAACGTGCCAAAAGACAACGGACAGACATAAGCATTACATCCAATATCTTGTTTAGAAGTTTGTCCGTTACATGCCGCTGTTGCTCCCGCGGGCGAAACCCCCCACAGGGGCGGTCGCCCGCCGGACAGCACCGCCTGCGGGCGTTGCCCCGCGGGCAAGACCACCCGCGGAGGCGGCGACGCCCGTAGGGGCGCCAACCTGCAGAGGCAACACCGCCTGCGGGGGTTGCCCCGCCGGTAAAATCGCCCGCGGGGGCACCTACCCGCAGCGGCAGCGCCGCCAGCGGGCGTGCCGCCTGCAAGCGAGGGCAGCGCCCTCGCCCCGCTGCACAGGCCGTCGCCAGCAGGGTGGCGGCGGCGGCAGCAGTAAGAGGGAATTAGGGTTTCAGGCAAAAAGACAGTTTTGCCACTGTGAAGTTGAGAAATTCCAGTTTCTATCTTTTTTATCCAAATTACGAAAATACCCTTAAGAATTGAGAAATTCCCTACATGTCCCTGATTTCAGAAAATATTAATTAATTAAAAGGTTTAGTTGATTATTATTTTTATTATTATCTAGTAGTCCTACATTATGATTATTATTTATACATGTGATGTATGATGTGTGGACGGATGATCATGGATCGTGTGATGTGTGTACTTGTGATTATTATTATTGAGGTCTGCGAGCCTCCATTATATTTCTCGTTTATTGTCGGGCCTGCGTGCCTATGATTAAGTTGTAATAACATGAGGAGGCGTAGCGGAAGCGTGGATGCGATAGCGGGACCCACGAGACGGACGATCGTGATGCATGAAGGTGCATCAAGATATCGACGGAACCGACGATGACGAGATGGATGATCACATGGCATGAAGATGCACCGTTGCACGCATAGATCTTGATGTGAGTGATTAGGTCTACTGGCTCGGGCCTAATCACATTAGGTTGTGGTCCATGATCATCTGGTGTGATTGCTTTTACACATACTAGATATGTATATATATTTGCATGCGATGTAGATATATATTAAATATGTATATGTGTGACATGTCATATTAGGAGACCAAATCATAGAAACATCTCTCGATAATATTAAGTCGGTAAACGTGAGACAATTAGATTGACCCACGTGGCCTTCCATCATTATAAGTAGGAACCGATTCCTGGTGTAGGTTGAGTTGATCGAGTCCCTCGAGACTCACCTATATCGTGATTCGCTAACTTGCTTACGACATAGAGATGTCACCGGTGACCTGAGGGCATGGTATGCTTGGTCGAGTCCCTCGAGGGTATATCATCAAATCTGACTCATCTTGTAACGAAGGTGTTGACTTAACCGAGCATCATGATTGGTCGAGTCCCTCGAGGCCATGGTGATTCGGAGGCCGAACAGGACGGGAATCACAAGGAGTTGTGATCGACAAGAGTTGCCTACCTTTTAGGTTTAGTGTGATTGGTCGAGTCCCTCGAGGTTACACTAAGACGCTGATTGGATCCTGATCCCCACTAGAAGTCTGCCGGAGACTTCTGTTTCACGTGCTGAGGGTGTCGCGTGACTAGTTAGTAAAATAGTGGGAGCATATTAAGATAGAAGTCCATATCTTGATAGTTTATTTCTTGCAAAATCTGCATGTTATTCATTTCTGCTGCATCTTTATTTTTCATAAAATGTTGCTTTCAAATCCCTTACATGGCATACTTGATTGTCAACCGTTTCATTGGTCCAAATTATACGGATTGGCTCCATAACTTGAGAATTATTCTCACAGCGGAGAAAATCGTGTACGTCCTTGATACAGTGATGCCTACGCCTGAAGAAGGGGCAAGCGAGGATGAGATTGCTTGCTACGTGAAGTACATTAATGACTCCACTCTTGCTCAGTGTTATATGTTGGGCTCTATGACTCCTAAGTTACAGAGACAACATGAAAAGATGGATGCCAGATCCATTCTCCTACATGTCCGTAAATTGTTTGAGGAACAAGGAATGGCTCAGCGATATGAGATATCCAAGAGCCTCTTCCGCGCTAGGATGACTGAGGGGACACCGGTTCAGAACCATGTCCTAAAGATGATTGAGCAGATAGAGAAACTCACAGGTCTAGGAATGGTCCTAGAGGATAACTTGTGTGTGGACATTGTGCTTCAGTCCCTACCAGATTCCTTTTCATAGTTCATAATGAATTTTAATATGAACAAGCTTGAGGTGACTCTCCCAAAGCTCCTCAATATGTTGAGGGAGGCAAAGAGTACTATTAAGAAAGAGAAGCCAGTTCTCTACACTAGTGAGACCAAAAAGAAAAGGAAAGCAGAAAGGTCCTTTAAGAAGGGAAAGGGCAAGGGCAAACCAGGTAAAGCAAAGGTTACTAAGAAAGACCCAGCAAAGGACAAAGGCCAATGCTTCCACTGTGGTAAAGATGGGCACTGGAAGAGGAACTACAAAGAGTACCTTGTAGAAAGGGCGAAATAGAAACTTGGAGAAGCTTCAGGTACATTCATGATCAATCTCCAATTGTCAGATTTTTATGATAGTGCATTGGTATTGGATACCAGTATTGCTTATCACATCTACAATTTATTGTAAATTCTAGCAAAGCCGAGGGGAGATTGATGAGAGGAATATTGCATAAAGATTTGTTTATACAAGACACTACTCCACATATCATGAATGTAAGTGTCTAAGAGGAAACGAGATGAGGTGAACAGTGCATACCTATGGCATTGTAGGCTAGGTCACATCCATGAAAGAAGGATTCAAAAGTTGCTAAATGATGGATATCTAGATCCATTCGATTATGTGTCATATGCAACTTACGAGCATTGCCTTCGTGAAAAAACTCACCAACTCTCCATTTAGTGGAACTGGAGAGAGAGCCACTGAGCTGTTGGAACTCATACATAGTAATGTATGTGGACCCATGTCAACTCGTGCCATTGGTGGTTACTCCTACTTCATTGCCTTTGCTAATGATTTCTCAAGGTATGGATATGTGAACTTAATGAAGTACAAGTCCGAGGCTTTTGAGAATTTCAAAGAGTATAAGAATGAGGTGGAGAACCAGACTAGAAAGAGTATCAAAACTCTTTGATCAGATCGAGGAGGTGAGTACTTAAGTACAGAGTTTACTTAGTTCCTCAAGGACCATGGGATATTATCCCAATGGACACCTCCTTATACACCTCAGCTCAATGGTGTCTTTGGAAGGAGGAATCGTACGCTATTAGATATGGTACGGTCCATGATGAGTTTCGCTGACCTACCCATCTTATTCTAGGGATATGCCCTAGAGACCGCAACTTACCTTCTGAACAGAGTTTCAACTAAGTTGGTAGTGTCTACACCATATGAGATATGGAAAGGGAAGAAGCCTGATCTTAAGGTTCTTAAGATTTGGGGCTGCCCTACCCACGTTAAAAGATACAACCCCGATAAGTTAGAATCAAGGACAGAGCGATGCAAATTTGTGGGATACCCCAAGGAAACTTGTGGGTATTATTTATATCATCTCGAGGACCAAAAGGTTTGTGTAGCTAAGAGAGCAGTGTTCCTTGAGAAGGAACACATTCTTGGCGAAGATAGTGGGAGCATGATAGAGTTGAGCGAGGTTGGAGAACCAAACTCAAGCACCACTCTACAGCCCGAGTCTGTTCAGGTATCTAATACACAAGTTTCAACTTTACTTAGGTCTAATAGAGTATCTCATCCCCCTAAGAGATATGTGGGACATATTATAGAAGAGGATGTTGAGGATATTGATCCTTAGACCTACGAGGAGGCTATTATAAGTATAGACTCCGGGGCAATAAGCCATAAATTCTGAGATGGATTCTATGTACTCTAATAAGGTTTGGAACCTAGTTGATGCGCCCAAAGGTATTATACCAATCGGTTGCAAGTGGATTTTTAAGAAAAAGATCGGAGTAGATGGAAAGGTAGAGACCTATAAAGCAAGGCTAGTGGCTAAGGGGTATCGTCAAAGGCAAGGTGTTGACTACGACGAAACCTTATCACCTGTAGCAATGCTAAAATCCATCAGAATTCTATTGGCTATTGCAGCACACTATGATTATGAGATCTGGCAGATGGATGTGAAAACCACATTCCTCAATGGGAACCTCGAGGAGGAGGTGTTTATGATGCAACCTGAGGGATTCATGTCCAAGAACTACCCAGATAAGGTGTGTAGGTTGCTTAGATCCATTTATGGACTAAAGCAAGCTTCCCGAAGTTGGAACATAAGATTTGATGAGGCAATCAGATCTTATGACTTCGTTAAGAATGAAGATGAGCCTTGTGTGTACAGGAAGGTAAGTGGGAGCGTTATCACCTTTTTGGTGGTATATGTGGATGACATCCTCATCATTGGGAACGACGTAGGAATGTTATCCACAGTAAAGACTTGATTATCTAGACACTTCTCCATGAAAGACTTAGGGGAAGCATCATATATCTTGGGGATTAGAATCTATAGAGATAGATCCAAGAGAATGCTTGGCTTGTCCCAGTCCATGTACATAGAAACCATTGTCAAAAGGTTTGGCATTGAAAATTTCAAGAGAGATCTCATACCGATGAGACATGGGATATCACTTTATACGAGTATGTCCCCAAAGACTCCAAAAGAAAGGGCGAACATGAATATGATACCTTATGCCTCAGCAATAGGGTCTATCATGTATGCCATGCTATGTACTAGGCCTGATATAGCGCATGCTCTGAGTGTCACGAGCAAGTATCAGGCGGATCCAGGCTTGGAGCATTGGAAAGCAGTAAAGTGTATCCTTAAGTACTTGAGAAGGACTAAGGATCTTTTACTAGTATATGGAGGTAATAGCCTTAAGGTTGAAGGCTACACTGACTCAAGTTTTCAGTCTGATGTCGATGATAACAAGTCAAATTCAGGGTATGCGTACACCTTGAATGGAGGAGCAGTGTGCTGGAAGAGTTCCAAGCAAGATACCACTACTGACTCGACCACAGAGGCGGAGTACATTGCTACATCAGATGCAGCAAAGAAGGGAGTTTAGGTGAAGAAGTTCATCACAGATTTAGGAGTCGTGCCGAGTAGTGAGAAGCCAACTTCCTTATATTGCGACAACTATGGGGCTATTACTCAAATAAGGGAACCCGGGTCTCATCAGAAGTGTTCTAAGGAGGTTCCAGCTTATCAAAGAGATCGTAACCCGAGGAGATGTAGTAGTAGAAAGAGTTCCATCCGAAGATAACATTACAGATCCACTGAAAAAGCCGTTGTCTCAGATTGTCTTTGAGCGTCATAGGGGTCTGATGGGGATCAGCCACATAGGTGATTGGCTTTAGGTCAAGTGGGAGATTGCTAGTCATAGGTGCCCAGTAAGTCAATCACGTGAGTGATGGCACGTGTGACTTGATACAGAATCTTTTTGCTTATTATATTTTGACGTATATCACTTTATAACTATTGCATATATGCATATATATATATATATATATATATATATATATATATATATATATATATATATATATATATATATATATATATATATATATTGTGATGTCCTTGGATTTGTGTAATGGGAATTAGATCATGATGAGATCACGATAATGAGATCGATTCACCTTTAAACACATATCCTAAATAATCCCGGTCATAGGTTACTCGAGAGGGACATCGTGATAACCGGACAGACTGGTGTGCTGTATACCCGTCCATATGAGGGATACAGCTAGTCTCATAGCTACTCGTGTAGGGACACTAGGGATACAGTACATGTGCTCATTGGAGAATGAGTTCACTTATTGATCCGCTTACGGAATGCTGGATGGATGATGATGCGTTATTGTTAGATAGCGATTCCGTAGTCCTAGTGGTGTATTTGGTCCTTAGACTTGAGACACCAAGGATGTCCTGTATGCGTGCTCCACTCTTTGATACCAGATTTATAAGTTTGGCTGTCCTAGATCTAGTACATTTGGTCATTGGGAGTGGTAGTCGACCTTACAAGGGCTATTGAGTGTCGATAGAGGATCATCCACTCTCGGCGTCATGAGAGGAATATCCCATATGTTCTTGCTCAGACAAATCCCTGGCCAGGGTCATTCGGGTTGAGAGAGAAAGAGTTTTCCGGGAGAATCCGATTAGAGCGAGACTCAAGTAGAAACCATATGGGTATGACAGCACCATGCTCGATGTACGGTTTCTGGGATATTAGAGGGATGAGGGACTATAGGTACACGGTAACTGAGGACAGATAGGTCCAATGGATTGGATTCCCCTGTATCGTTTGGGGACTACGGCGTAGTGGCTTAGTACGTCCGTAGTCGATGAGTCAAGTGAATTATTATAGAGATAATAATTCACTGAGTTAGAAGGAGTTCTGATAGGTATGACTCACGGCCAACTTGATATTGAGCCTAGAGGGTCACACACATATGGTAGGCATTGCGATGAGTAGAGGTTCGAATATGAGATATCCGATGGAGCCCTTGTCTTATTGGATGTAGATCCAATACCTACTAGGGGAGGACCCATTAGGGTTTGACAAGGGATCTCTATAAATAGGAGGGATTCAGAGCCTCATAGGCTAGAGCCTTTGCTTATCTTTCCTATTCTCCTCTCCCTCTCCACCTTAGAGCAGGCCTGGAGTTTTGAGAAGCGTCGTCGCAACCCTACTATGTGGATCACCGCTAGAGAGGATGACGCTTGACCTCCTTCACCCTCTCCTAAGGATCTGCAAGGAAACAGGGATATACGATCTCCCTAGGTAACACAATCTACTCTATACGTAGTTTTAAGTTTTGCGGATTTTGCGCACCAATCTTCGCATGACGACGAACATCTCTTTGGGAATCGGGGATTTTATTTTTTTGTTTTTGTTGAATCTCGGATTTTGATGATGAAGTCAATTGTCATTTGTTATCTAATCTATGTGTTGAGATAAGTGTGCAGGATTAACTACGATGAGAGTAAGACAAGCAGCAGGTGTTGCGCCGGAGTCAAGATCATGATCACGTTGGGAGTTCGAGAGTTCGACGGAAGTTCGGACGGTCGTCGGAGGTTCAGCGAGAACAGATCCGAGAAGTCCAGAAGCTTGCCAAGCGAAGCTCGTCGGAACTCGCCAAGTGGATCGTCGCAAAGTCCAGGAGTATGCCGGATGTCCGCAGAAGGATCACCGAGGGTTTATCGGATGATCGACGGAAGTTGGCCGGAAACTCGCCGGAAGAAGCGATTGACGCATCGGAGCAAAGCTGCAGAAGTTGTCTTAGAGTTAATCGTAGTTAGCATGATGATTAAGCTTGAAAATGGGAGGTGATCCCATTAGCTTAATCTTGGGGCAATTGGGCCCCTGAAAAGATTCAAATTGGGCCGAATGGAGCGAATCATTCGGACCCTGATTGCACCAGGAGGTGCAACCGCCTCAGCCAGGAGGTGCAACCGCTAGGGCTGTGAGGTTGGGAGGTGCAACCGCCCCAGCCAGGAGGTGCAACCACCAGGGCTGCGAGGCTGGGAGGTGCAACCGCCCCAGCCAAGAGGTGCAACCGCCCAGAGCTCAGTCTTCGAGCTAGACTGGGCGGTGCAACCTCCTCTGTCAAGAGGTAGCACCGCCAGAGCTCAAGTTTCGAGCTCTGCCAGGCGATGCAACCACCGAGCTCAGTCTTCGAGCTCTGGCAGAGAGGTGCATCAGCCTGAGCTCAGTCTCGAGCTCTGCCAGGTGATGCAACCACCAAGCTCAGTCTTCGAGCTCTGGCAGAGAGGTGCATCAGCCTGAGCTCAGTTTCGAGCTCTGCCAGGTGATGCAACCACCGAGCTCAGTTTCGAGCTCTGCCAGGTGATGCAACCACCGAGCTCAGTCTTCGAGCTCTGCCAGGTGATGCAACCATCGAGCTCAGTCTTCGAGCTCTGGCAGAGAGGAGCAATCGCCTGAGCTCAGTCTTCGAGCTCTGCCAGGCGGTGCCACCTCTCCAGTCAAGAGGTGCAACCGCCTGATCCCAGAATTCTGGGATTTGATCGATTTGATCGTTTTGAGCTCCAAATTTGAACTGGGTTGGGGCCTATAAATACCCCACCCATTCAGCACTGAATAGATACAGATCCACACCGAATTCTTGATCTTTTCAGTGATTCTAAGAGCTCAAATTTGTGTAAAGTCCTAAAGTTCTCCTCCTTCTGTTCTTCAAGTTTTGAGTTGTAAAGAGAGGAGAGAAAGGATCTGTAAAGGTTGTCTCCTGAGCCTGTCAAAAGGAGAGAAACTGTAAAAGGGCAGTTAGCCTTCACCCATTGAAGGAAGGCACCTAGTTGACGTCGGCAACCTCGTCGGTGGAGGAAGCCAAAAGTGGAGTAGGTCAAGGCTGACCGAACCACTCTAAATCTCTGGTTTGCGTTTATTCTCGAGCACTTTATCATTACTGCAAACCTCCTTCATTACTACTGCTCTCTGTGCTTTCACGAACAAGTTCTAAGTGCTGTTCTTCCGAATCTGCATTCAGACGTAAATTCGTATTTTCATACATTACAGTTTACGTTTACGTTTGATTCTGCAGAACTGTCTTCCGTGCTTTTACGAATGAGCTTCTTTGCAGTTTACACTTACATTTTGATCCTATTGATAACTGCAAACTGTCCTCTACAATTTTACGAACGAGTTTCAACATTTAGACGTAAAACTGCATTCAGACGTAAATCGGCTTTCCTCGCACAATCATCAGATCTCAGTTCACGTTTACGTCTTAATTTCAACTGCATACTGCCTTCTGCGAGTATACAAACGAGTTTCAAAGTTTAGACGTAAATCTGCGTCTAGACGTAAAACTGCGTTTAGACGTAAATCTGCGTTTAGACGTAAATCTGAGTTTAGACGTAAATCTGAGTTTAGACGTGAATCTGCGTTTAGACGTAAATCTGCGTTTAAACGTAAATCTGCGTTTAGACGTAAAACTACGTTTAGACGTTAATCTGAGTTTAGACGTAAACTGCGCTTAGACGCAAAACTGCGCTTAGACGCAATCTGCGCTTAGACGCAAACTGCACTTAGATACAAACTGAGAATTAGCTTTTGCATCATAATAGTTTTTGAACGAACGCAGCTTTTGGTTTTTAATCGCTGTAAGATTTCCGCTGCACTAATTCACCCCCCCCCTCTTAGTGCTCTCGATCCTAACAATTGGTATCAGAGCAAGGTTAACTCTTTAAAGGATTAAAACCCAAGAGAGATGGCATACGCCGGAAACCAAGAGGGGCATTCGATTACACGTCCACCCATGTTCAGTGGAACGGACTACACTTACTGGAAGACCCGAATGAGGATCTTTCTTATTTCTATGGATTTTGAACTGTGGAACCTTGTTGAAAACGGATTTTCAAAGTCTTCTCTTCCAATGATCGATTGGAATGAGTTGGAAAAGAAGGCTTTCGCTCTTAATGCAAAGGCTATGAATGCCTTATTTTGCGCACTTGATAAAAACGAGTTTAATCGTGTTTCAACTTGCGAAACTGCTTTTGATATTTGGCACACACTTGAAGTGACCCACGAGGGCACAAGTAGAGTGAAAGAGTCAAAAATCAATCTGTTGCTGCATTCTTTTGAACTTTTCGGAATGAAACCGAGTGAAACCATTGGCGACATGTTTACCCGTTTCACGGATGTCGTCAACGGTCTAAAAGGACTCGGAAAAAGTTTTTTGGATTTTGAACTCGTAAATAAAATACTAAGATCCCTTCCTAAAAGTTGGGATCCTAAAGTCACTGCCATTCAAGAGGCAAAGGATCTGCGCAACTTCCCTCTTGAAGAACTAATCGGGTCATTAATGACCTACGAAATGACTTGCAAAGCTCATGAAGAGCAAGAAGACATCCTTCCAAAGAACAGGAAGGATATGGCACTTAAAACTTCTGAATGCCACTTGAGAGAAAACTCAAGTGATGAGGACTGTGATGATGACTTGGCATTTTTGACAAGAAAGTTTAAGAAATTCTTCAAAAGAAACAAGTTTAAAAACGATGTGAAAAATAAACTTGAACCCAAGAAGGACCAAGTGATCTGCTACGAATGTAAAAAGCCGGGACACTACAAGAATGATTGTCCCCAAGTCAAAAGAAGAACATCAAAGAAGAAGGCTCTTCAAGTAACATGGGATGACGCAAGCGCATCTGAAGAAGAAGAGTCCAACACCGAGCAAGTTGCTCATTACGCCTTTATGGCCATCGAAGAGGAGGTAACGGATTTATTAGATGCTGATTTATCTTTCGATGAATTATTAAATGCCTTCTATGATTTATTTGATGAATGCAAAGTTATAAATAGAAAATACAAGTTGCTAAAAAAGGTACATGATAATCTTACTTGTGAGTTTGATAAGTTAAAAGTCGAACATCATGATAGTTTAAATTCATGTATCAAATGTCATGATTTAGAAACTATACAAAAAGAAAACTTGCTACTTAAGGACACCTTGAAGAAATTCGAGGTTGGTAGCAAGTCATTAAACATGATCCTTACAAACAAGGGTCATGCTCCCAAAAGAAGTGGGATTGGATTTGTGAGGAGTCCTCACCAAAATCCAACTACCTTCATAAAAGGCTCCATCTTACATGTTCAACACCAAACCAAGTGCAACTTTTGTTGCAAGTTTGGACACAAGACACATTGTTGTCCCTTCAAGAAAATAAGTCCAAACAAATTAAGTTGGGTTCCTAAAGGAACCATGATAAACTCTATGCAACATGATAGAAAATGTAGATCTATTTATGAGGCACCCAAAAGCAAATGGGTTCCTAAAGATCATCCCTTCCTATAAAAACATTAAAAGTCTAGGCCGGAGCAAGAAATAATATTCTGCTCCTTGACTCTCAATGGTCATAAACCAAGAATCAAAAAGGAACTCGCAACGCTTAAGTAACAAGTGGAAGTTGTGAAATCACAAATACGATACAACCTTATTAGAAACATATGATATCCAAATTCACATACCCCCCTGATCTTCAAAACCCGTTCATCTACGAATTAATTCTTGTAGAAACTAAATATGTCATGATCTTAAAAGGGATACCAAACAAACATACGTATGCACGTTAAAAGATCTATCTTGATCGTACAAAGAGCTTCTTCCTTAAATAAAAACTCATACGAAATCATGTAACAAACATTAATTGCTCTGAAACTCTCCTCAAGGCAAAGGCTCCCTAATCAAATCATCTTAGGTGCTCACTGGCTGCAGGCGGTGGCACCTCTCCAGCTGGCGGTGGCACCTCCAGCTATCACGGGTTGCCAGAGGTTGCATCGCTCCAGCCAGAGGTGCAACCGCCAGCAGCTCTGCCCTTTAAACCCACACTAGGGCCGGCTATGGAACCGACCCCAACTCACCCCCATTTCCTCCTCTACTCTTCCAAGTCTCCTCAATTGCCATTTCACTCCTCTAAGCCTTCCAAATACCTCCCATTTCGGAGCAAAACATCAAGAATCCTTCCTTCTCTTGAAGATTTCACAAAGGTACTCTCTAAGAAGCTCTTAAATTCTGTTTTGTTCTTCATTTACTTTAGCTCATCATCATCCCTCTAAACAGCAGTAGTTATGGGATCTAGAAGATCCTCAATGGACAAGGGAAAGAGGAGAGTAGTAGAAGAGTTTGATCTCACTCTTTTTGATTCCAAAAACCATGTTGAAAAATTTCTCTCCTTCGAACTAAGAAGCATCAATAAGGGAAAATACGTAGATCTGAATGAACTAAGAGATGTAGAGACTATCCAATGGTTTGCAAACCTAAATCTACTTCCAATTTTGCAGATCAACGAACCCATTTATCCTAGACTAGTTAGATTGTTTTACAACAACATGCAAATAGATGATGAAGAAAGGATGTCAACCTATCTCTTAGGACAACACATCTCAATCACTGATAGATTCATTTGTGATATGATAAGTATTCCCATGAAAAGCATAGGACTTTACTTTAAAGGATCATGGGATGAAAAAACCATTGAAACATCCTACGTTGAAGCCTTAGGAACAATCCTTGCCAATCCTAACATAGAATCTGTTCCTAAAAGTTGTGAACATCTATTGCCCTTTAACACTAAGATACTTCATCATATCATGACTAGTATAATTCTTCCTAAACAATACCATCATGATGAAGTGAGTCAATTGGAATTAGGAATTATGTACCTAATCATGAAAGGACGTGACATTTGTCTTGGCTATCTGATCCAACAAAACATGTTAGAATTATCTACGAAAGATATGATGCTCCCATATGGTGGAATAATTACTAGAATAATGAAAGCTTACGACATTCAAATACCACTAGAAGAAGAAGTAATGAAAGCAGATAGATTCAGCATAATAAACAAAAATCTACTTCACCGACTAAGATGTCACTATAGAAACGGTAACTGGGTTAGAATGCCTAGAAGAACTGATCCCCCTCAGCCTGAACCTGAACCTGAACCAGAGCCGGAAACCCCAGTCTTTAGGAGTACCCAATCTCCTCCGATCTGTCCCTTTGAGGAAACACATCCGGTTGAGCAAACTCACACATCATCCATCGAAGATATCGGGATTCGGATGGACCGATTTGAACAAAGACAAGAACGGCTTGAACTTCGACAAGATCAAATCCTAACCGAGCTGCAGCAAATCCATCGACAATTTGACTCTTTACTTAGGCACTTTAATCTTCCACCTCATGAATAAGCTTGTATAAACATCTGCTGTTTTTGATATGACATGTTGTAAACTCCTTATGTTATTCATGAAGGACTTTGTCTTTATGGTTACCTAATATGCTGTACATATGTTACCCTGATATGGTTATCTTTGTTTGTGTAAGCATATTTGCAAACATCTCTTGTTGTTTATCTCGGTTTTTGCACTGAAACTAAAAAGGTTTAAAAGCCTATGCCTTGAAAAATATGAAGCAACATACCAATGTAGTTGATAAGTCAGCAGTATGACATTGATATGGTTGCTATTACTAATATGATTGCTATCATGCCATGTATCAAGATATCAAACAAAAATTTGCATCGTACGAGCTGATATCTTACCATGTGATGCAATGCTACACTTGCTAAAATAAAAATCTTGCTATGCAATATGATAGAATGCTGCACTTGAAATAATTGTGTTACTACATCAAAAGCTTAACACTCAAGAATCAAACACATTGATATTAGACATCACTTTATACGAGATCATGTCTCTAATCATGATGTAACCATAGAGTTTATTGATACCAAACATCAACTGGCTGATATCTTCACAAAACCCCTATGTGAAGAACAATTTGATTACATAAGAAAAGAATTAGGAATGTTGATTTGTCCGAATACTTAAACTAGTTAAAATTATTTTTCGGATGTTATTACTATTACATGCCTTGACAACGCTTGATCAAATAATATGTTGTAAATTATGTGACAAATATTTTTAACCAAATGCATGTAAGAAGTTCATTTTTCGGTTTGTATGCTAAAAATGGGATGTTCCTGTACACTCTTATGAAAACTCTTTGAAAAATGACTTTCCTCCGTCAAGCAAAAACAATAAAGAGATATATGTGTCATGACTTCCTTTATATGCTTGATAATGCTATCATGCTTTTTGTTGATGACAAAGGGGGAGAAACATATGAATTGATAAACACTATGTCATAGCTGAACTGCCATAATCATGTCTATGTCATAGTTGCAAATACTTGAGTGATGCTATAAACAATGTTATGCCATCCTTGCATCACCAAGAGATATGTGAACATATGCTATAGTTTGCATCATATCTTGATTTGATATTCTATATTGTGAAGAAAATGCAAACTTGCTAGAAAATCTCAAATGTGTGTATCATGTAAAAAGTCCTTCGTAGCTTTATATTATTACATGATGAATAGTTACAAACACTATCATACAAACTTGATGATGTATGTCATGCCTTGACATCATTCTTGAAGAGATACATCATGATGGGCATCATGATGGGAGCATTGATAAGTTTAACTGATCTAACTTATCAATACGCCACTTGAATTCTTAGGTCTTGAATTCAAGGTTGACTTATCTCAACTATGGCATATAGATAGGGGGAGTTAAGGACAACTCCTTTATCAATTGATTGTCATCATCAAAAAGGGGGAGATTGTTGAATCTCGGATTTTGATGATGAAGTCAATTGTCATTTGTTATCTAATCTATGTGTTGAGATAAGTGTGCAGGATTAACTACGATGAGAGTAAGACAAGCAGCAGGTGTTGCGCCGGAGTCAAGATCATGATCACGTTGGGAGTTCGAGAGTTCGACGGAAGTTCGGACGGTCGTCGGAGGTTCAGCGAGAACAGATCCGAGAAGTCCAGAAGCTTGCCAAGCGAAGCTCGTCGGAACTCGCCAAGTGGATCGTCGCAAAGTCCAGGAGTATGCCGGATGTCCGCAGAAGGATCACCGAGGGTTTATCGGATGATCGACGGAAGTTGGCCGGAAACTCGCCGGAAGAAGCGATTGACGCATCGGAGCAAAGCTGCAGAAGTTGTCTTAGAGTTAATCGTAGTTAGCATGATGATTAAGCTTGAAAATGGGAGGTGATCCCATTAGCTTAATCTTGGGGCAATTGGGCCCCTGAAAAGATTCAAATTGGGCCGAATGGAGCGAATCATTCGGACCCTGATTGCACCAGGAGGTGCAACCGCCTCAGCCAGGAGGTGCAACCGCCAGGGCTGTGAGGTTGGGAGGTGCAACCGCCCTAGCCAGGAGGTGCAACCGCCAGGGCTGCGAGGCTGGGAGGTGCAACCGCCCCAGCCAAGAGGTGCAACCGCCCAGAGCTCAGTCTTCGAGCTAGACTGGGCGGTGCAACCTCCTCTGTCAAGAGGTAGCACCGCCAGAGCTCAAGTTTTGAGCTCTGCCAGGCGATGCAACCACCGAGCTCAGTCTTCGAGCTCTGGCAGAGAGGTGCATCAGCCTGAGCTCAGTCTCGAGCTCTGCCAGGTGATGCAACCACCAAGCTCAGTCTTCGAGCTCTGGCAGAGAGGTGCATCAGCCTGAGCTCAGTTTCGAGCTCTGCCAGGTGATGCAACCACCGAGCTTAGTTTCGAGCTCTGCCAGGTGATGCAACCACCGAGCTCAGTCTTCGAGCTCTGCCAGGTGATGCAACCATCGAGCTCAGTCTTCGAGCTCTGGCAGAGAGGAGCAATCGCCTGAGCTCAGTCTTCGAGCTCTGCCAGGCGGTGCCACCTCTCCAGTCAAGAGGTGCAACCGCCTGATCCCAGAATTCTGGGATTTGATCGATTTGATCGTTTTGAGCTCCAAATTTGAACTGGGTTGGGGCCTATAAATACCCCACCCATTCAGCACTGAATAGATACAGATCCACACCGAATTCTTGATCTTTTCAGTGATTCTAAGAGCTCAAATTTGTGTAAAGTCCTAAAGTTCTCCTCCTTCTGTTCTTCAAGTTTTGAGTTGTAAAGAGAGGAGAGAAAGGATCTGTAAAGGTTGTCTCCTGAGCCTGTCAAAAGGAGAGAAACTGTAAAAGGGCAGTTAGCCTTCGCCCATTGAAGGAAGGCACCTAGTTGACGTCGGCAACCTCGTCGGTGGAGGAAGCCAAAAGTGGAGTAGGTCAAGGCTGACCGAACCACTCTAAATCTCTGGTTTGCGTTTATTCTCGAGCACTTTATCATTACTGCAAACCTCCTTCATTACTACTGCTCTCTGTGCTTTCATGAACAAGTTCTAAGTGCTGTTCTTCCGAATCTGCATTCAGACGTAAATTCGTATTTTCATACATTACAGTTTACGTTTACGTTTGATTCTGCAGAACTGTCTTCCGTGCTTTTACGAACGAGCTTCTTTGCAGTTTACACTTACATTTTGATCCTATTGATAACTGCAAACTGTCCTCTACAATTTTACGAACGAGTTTCAACATTTAGACGTAAAACTGCATTCAGACGTAAATCGGCTTTCCTCGCACAATCATCAGATCTCAGTTCACGTTTACGTCTTAATTTCAACTGCATATTGCCTTCTGCGAGTATACAAACGAGTTTCAAAGTTTAGACGTAAATCTGCGTCTAGACGTAAAACTGCGTTTAGACGTAAATCTGCGTTTAGACGTAAATCTGAGTTTAGACGTAAATCTGAGTTTAGACGTGAATCTGCGTTTAGACGTAAATCTGCGTTTAAACGTAAATCTGCGTTTACACGTAAATCTGCGTTTAGACGTAAAACTGCGTTTAGACGTAAATCTGAGTTTAGACGTAAACTGCGCTTAGACGCAAAACTGCGCTTAGACGCAATCTGCGCTTAGACGCAAACTGCACTTAGATACAAACTGAGAATTAGCTTTTGCATCATAATAGTTTTTGAACGAACGCAGCTTTTGGTTTTTAATCGCTGT